>NC_051177.1:97946585-97995480 GCF_013339695.2 Rhipicephalus sanguineus | reverse complement strand
AAATATCTCTTGAACCTACAAGGGCGTCTGTGTTTGATAGCGCGGTCTGTATAAATTTCGAATTTTAAGTTAGGCTAAGAACGATGAAAATTACAAATATTGTTGAGATTTCACAGAAAAGTGCTAATACTTGCATCTCCTTATCAAAGGCACTATCGGGGCGTAGCCCGATTGTAGGTTCGAACACTATGCCAACAGCCGGCTGAGATATGACGCTGTGATCGCGGGTTGTCGAACCCACGAGATGAAAGTATATCTGTAAATTGCGTAAGAGTGTTTGGTGCCGTCTTCTAAGTGGAATCCTTTGCCCTGTCTCTGTGCTATCGCACACCAAGTGGTACAGTTCGTGGTGCCTGCGTGTGTTCGATTAACATTGAGAGGTTCGTTGTAAATATGTCAGTATTCTATAAAATAGCTTAAAAATATGCTGATGTGCGATATCTTTCGTGTGATCGTTGTTGAAAAGTGGATGGCAGTGTTCCCGTATCTGTTGTTGGTCTTCAGACGCGACATCAAGGCTATGGTCAGCTGTTTCGTGAAAAGCTGCTGCGTCCATACTCCTAAGCTAAGTCATCCTGACATATATTTTACCACTTTCTGATAGGAATGTTAAAGTTCCAATCTGCATTGATATTCACTTCTATGCGCAATCTGTAGCACTAGAAGACTTTAATATACTTACTGTGTTTGCCAAGGTTCTGTTTCCTGTGATAGAAAGATTAGTCATGCATTCAGGGTGCAGTCAATATTTCATTCGAAAATTTTATATTACTATAATTCCTAAGGTAGCGTAGCACGACTCATATGTTCGGTCCATACTGAAGCTAGTTGACGTGAATCTTTAAAACATCGCGCGCAAAAAAGAGTCAATCGTGCATTATCGGACGTCCTTTAAGATAATGTCATGGCGCTTTTTGTATATTTTTAACACAGCACTAATAATGTAAATGCTGATACACGCAATAAAAGCGCGGACACCATCATATATAGGAGCCTGCAAGGATGCAGTAACGTCATCCAGTCACCACTGTAAGATATATGAGTATGTATCGGAGGAGAAATTGACCCAAAGTACAATTTAACCCAAAAGAACAGCACACGACTTGTTTATATTACATCAGCAATAATGAATTCTTCACTTCTGAAATCTTCCAGGCAGCACGCGGCAATGAACCTATCTCGGCTAAAGTGGCAGGTACTTGCAGAAATATTGGTTTTTGTCTGGGTTTGGGGATATTGCTTCACCTAAATGTGCTTTGTTCTAACATTGAAGAGCAATTATGTCCCAGTGTTTGCAAAAATGGCTCTAGCGAATATGGTCGGTCGCTCTTATCTCCAAAATTGGCCAACATGGCTTCAGCCTACAATGTCGCTCGTGCGTATTGTCAGATTCTGTTAATATTGGGAGCTCCTATATTGTTCGCCAGCCTTTTTTGTTGGCTACGCCATCGTTCTTTTGCCTTCAGCGTTTAATGCCGGTTCTTGCCAGGCTTTCGTTGGATAGGTCAACATCTTTCCTACGTTTTCCATTCAATATGTAATTTAACATGAGCTTGTTTTCGTGCATGTAATTAAGTACATGCCTCCCACGCTTTTAGCTTTAGGTCAGCAGCAAGAACAATCAGCCTAGAAAAGCTGAGAGTAAACACGTTAATTAGAACCTCGCACTTTGTTTTTTCACAAATTGCTCGCAGCTAACGCACAGAACAGGCACTAATTATAGACTACGCTGTTATATTAGTAATCGAGCAAAAGGCACCACTCACAAACACACACAGCCAGAATGTATCCTTGTTAGTGCTTATTTAAGCTGTCAGTTTACCGATGGTTCAAAAGGAAGTGAGTGAAAAGCAAAAAGTGGTACAAAACGAAATAAATGAATGTCTACACTTGAACAGGCACCTAATACAGCTGGATTTCATATGTACCTCTGACTGCCGGAAACTACGTGACCTGCGGCGACTGTAGCTGGACGTTTAAATAATGTGATAACCTCACAACTATTAAAAAGCTGAGCGTTAGAGATCCTGCATTTCCTTGTGGGACATGAGTGGTGAAGGACAAATGAAGAGGGTTAGTTTTTCATACGACAACGCGGCAGAAGTACAAAGTAAGACACAATAAGATGAAGAAATAAGACAAATAAGATAATGAAAGCTTTAGTACAAAAGCAGGAAAAAAAGCCGTAAGAAAAAAACTTCCGCCACTAGAAATCGAACGAGCTACCCCCGGATCCGGAGTCGGGTACTTTACCACTACGCCACATTGTTTTTTTCTTTCCTGGTATTTATTACAAATGTGCGTAATTAGCATATATAGCGAACAAATACTCAAGGTGGCCTCTACCAGCGTACAAGCGTTACACAGAAATCTTAAAAGGCTAATAAAGCCACACATTACACCACAAAAAGTCAATGTGGCGTAGATTCACTCTTCATGAAATCTACGCCACATTGACTTTTTTGTGTCATAACTAGGGCTCCGTATTTTCGGTTTTATCCGAAAAATTCCGATAAAGATTCCCGGTAAAATTTTTGACAGTACGGATTTATCTGAAAAACTCCATTTCAAGAGCCAGTACGACCTGGTTCCGTTCTCTGTCGAAAGTGCAAGTTCTAAGCGCTCATTTATGCATCTTCTGGTTTGAGCAATATAAAGTTACCGCGTGTAGCTGATTAAGCGACGTAGCTGTATTGTGCTCTTACTCAGCTTCCTACATGCAGAAGCTTCACAAGGAATTGCAACTCGCCGACCTCGAATTCAAGGCGCTTCACTTCAAAGATCCCTGCCAGCTACTCTACAACGCTCTGAAGGATGGAATCAAGACGAGCTCGTTTAACGTAGTTCACAATTTCGTTGTGCACTTTCCTGCCCTGTTGTAGTCGTGTCGCGGGAGCTGCGCCGTAAGTTTGGTCTTGTTTGCTTGGCCATTCGGGCATGTCCCATCAAGTCGCTGAAAACCGTATGTTCGTCGAGGTGGTTCTCTTTTTATGAAGCTCTATAAGATATTTTAGACTACTGGCACGTCATTTTGTCTTTCTTGAGATGCGACGAAGCCGAGGGAACGAAGTGTGAGAAGCTCAAGATGTATTTCATCGCCTGACGCTGTGCACGACTTCCTCGTTAAGATAAGGTTTCTGAAGACTCATTCGTGTGCCCTGCTCTCAATCATTAAGGAACTTGAGGCAGAGAGTGCCCTGGTACACCAAGTTTTTCGCATACTGCCGGTTCGTTTGCACGCACTCATCAGTCAATGGCGTGATCCAACCGATGTCTTCCTATCAGATGTCACAAGTCTGTTGGACCTCCGTGACGAGACTGACCGCTTAACGACTGTCGCAGACTTTCACGGATACTACGCTGCTGTCGCCAAAAAGTGGAGTTAGACATCTGAGAGGAACCTCTGCGCCAAAGAATCGTCTGGATACTGCGTACAAATTGTGAATCCAAATGCGAAGCATGAGCTGCCCTGGGCGTTCGAAATCTATTAGCCTATTTTTCAATTAGTGCTTCTTGAAACTGACGACATGAGCCAGCTCCTGAGTGATTTTGCGAACTATAAGGGATATGAAATATGTAACATTGTTGAAATCTTGTCGTTTTGGAGACTTCACAATGTCCAGTGGCCAATGCTTTCTCGCTGCGCGCTGCGTCTTCTGTTGCTTCCTGTTTCTAGCGCTAACATTGGAAGGCGCATTTTTAAAGCTGAGAGTCGTCAATCGAAAGGAGCGCGCTTCGATCACTGACAGCAACCTGGCAAAGGATGCTTGCGTGTTTTACAATAAGCTTTAAGCAAATGGTTGTCATACGCACAAATACAGGTGCTTTGTCACAAGTGTTTCGCTTGTGCATATATGTTTTTGTGGGTTCAAGCCTTCTAGAGAAAAATGTGCTTCGTGTGTTTTGATATTTTAGTATTTGGATATGAATTGATGAAATACTTTGGCGTTTCGAGAATAATTCAAAACGCCGATAAACGCCGTATTTCCGCCAAAAATTTTATCCTCGATAAACACCTATTTTCCGCCAAAAATATAAACTCCGATATGCACCCGGCAATATTCAAGAAAAATAAACAAAGAATACACGGAGCCCTAGTTATAACCTGCTCTTAGGCTTGTGCATCAAACAACGAGCACATGAAAGTAAGGCCAACAAGCTGTGTTAGTCCTACTGGACTGAAACAAGTTTAAAATTCCTTGACCGCTTACTCAGGCCTCTACCCTTGACAGTCACTCAGGTACGAACTCCTGGGCTTTTTGCAGTTCCATAAACTTGGCTGTACACTGTCGAACATACATTCGTATAGGCCATACATCTGGATCGCAATAAAATCCCGCCATACGAGTCTGCCGTAAACAGTGAAGGCCATTTAGGATAACCAAGTCGCTGCAATCCGTTTTGATCCTCTACTGGCAGATATCTTATACCATGTGGATCTAACGGTAAATACTCCTGTATCGTCCTTTGAAATACAAAGCAATCCAAAGCAATGTAAGAAAACGTGGTCTGTAGTGTCCGTTTTTTTTACAGATAAGCCATTCTAGCTCCCAACGTAAAAGAAAAAGACGACAGTCTTTTTAATTCCCTTGGCAGACAATGTACCCGTGTGAAGCTTAAAAAAGAAAGACTTCGTGGCAGGAGCCACTTGCATTCTCTTCACCCGCTTAAGCACATCTTGCGCTTGGCCTCCACTGTACGTGGTTCGGTATAGAGGTACAGGTTGAAAAGCATCGCATACGCCTTTGTACAACGTTTCACGTGTCACAGAAAAGAGGTACTCGTTAGGAATTCTAACAGATAAAAGCGTATACTTAAAATAACCTCCTTATGATACCTGCAAAGAGCACCTGTCATGTGATTCATACCGCCACTTATCCATGTAAAGCCCGCATCAGTCTCAGTTGGCAAACCATACTCAGGAAAGCGTCACTTGTGTTGCAGAAAAAAAAGGACCTGTTTACGACTTGGCGTATGGAAAGGTGTGGTAACCCAAACACTTCGTGTCTCACTCGTCTAAAGAGATTACTTTGACTGCATCTCTCGCACTTCAAGGGCCACATGGAAACAGCGAATACGTGATGGACCTTCTGTATGTTCACCCTTGAACAATGCAATACTTGCAATACACACCAAAGTATTGAGGCAAAGAACAGATTCCAAACAGTCGCTCTCGAAAACACTGGCAGATGATTACCGTTCTATCCATTGGCTTTCAGCTGCATTTTTTCCCTTGTTCCTGCCAGTAGTTCTCATTACCTTTATAATATTCCAGCGGGACACCAAGCTACATAACGGAATGTGGTCACCCACTTAATATTGGCAAATAGTCTGGTCTTGCACATGCTTTGCTTTCTGTGAAATGACAAGTCAACGTACTAATGCACCGTTTGGCTTCAGCTTTGTATGTCACATACTCGAGACAGACGCCATCTTCACCTGCTACTGCAATTTGCATATTTATTAAACGCAAACAAATTGCTACCGGTGACGAATGTAACGTCCATAATGTCAACAGCGCTAACTTCTTTGTACAAATCACAACACAACTTCAAAAATATCAATGGGCCTAGAAGTGGGTACGATTTACCGGCTGTTACTGCCAAATTTATTAGCCGTTTCCCGCTATTTTCAAAGCGTAACATGTGCGAGGCTTTATGTCGACTCTAATCTCATTTTATAGGTACGCGCGTACAGTGGATTGAGTATTGTAACATCTTTTTTGTGCAACGTAGCGCGTGGCAGTGCGCAGCGCACTCTGATCTGAAGCTCTCTCGTTAGCTACACCTACATAACGGCTTGGACAAAAACGAGTGCAGTGCGCAGGAATATATGCCATCATACTAGTTCAGTAAGGCGTACGAATCATAAGTCTGTGTTCTCTTGTGAATGGCATTTGCGCAAGAAAAGAGCAGGGACACAAAGGAAAGAAACCAGGAAAATACATGCAGACTAACTGAAATTATTCTTGCCGGAAATACACACACACACACACACACACCAACATATATATATATAATATATAATATATATATTATATATATATAATATCTATATATATTATATATATATATATATATATATATATATTATATATATATTGTTAAGACGTTTATTGACGGCGACATTGACGGCGACGATGCACAACGACAGAGCGCAGACTCGCAGACTCTCACGAGCACGAGCACGACGAGAGGCGTGCTCTCCGAGAATAGGCGAAGAGGGTGACCCACTAGGAGGCGCTTGAGAGGACGACCCATTAGAGCGTTGCAATGCTTCTCTACAATTACCCCGGGTACGAAAAGGGAGCCGCCTGGCGACCTAACAGCTGGTCACTATGAGCGGGTCATGGTAGGGCTTGAGGCGCTTGAGGCGCTTGAGAGGACGACCCATTAGAGCGTTCCAATGCTTCTCTACAATATATATATATATATCAGAGCTGGGCAGAGATACTCGGAAAAGTATTCCGGAATACAGATATCGAAATACGTGTACTGGAAGCCTAGGATACTTATACTGAGATACATTTGCCTTTAGCGTAATGGGCTATTTCGGAGATACTTTTGAAATGTGACGAAAAAGTGTTCCGGAATAAAGATACAGCAATACGATACTGGAATGCTTCGTTTTTTATTACAAGGATGTTCGTACTCCGCAAAGACATTTATAAGTGCAGAAATATGGTGTAAATTAAGTTGCAGGGGATTGAAACTTTCAATTTATTTGTTTATTACAGCACTCTACAAGTTACAAAGTACATAATTAGTAATATTGACATATTTACACATATTAATCGCAATAAAAGTACGCTATTTGTCAGCAACAGTAACAAGCATTGGCACCGAAATTGACAGCTTGGTGACAACTAAATGAGCTATGCTAGAAATGCATAGTTAAGGCAAATCACTCGAATCACTAATGAATACCAGTGAATTGAGAAAAAAACATACATTAATTTTGCACATAGGATCTGCTTTGCTAAGAAGGTTCCTGTGTGAGCTTCTCAAACAGGCTGTTTTCTAGACAGCGTCGTTTCGGCCTCAGCACAAGACTCGCGAAAGAAAAAAGTCTATCTAGCACTGCATACGAGCACAGGTTCGTGTTATAGTAATGAATACCGCCTTCATAGCCGGATAACCCTGTAGCGTGGCGATATCTCTTCTTGGGCCAGCTAGATACGGAAACACTTCCTCCCTCACGTGGGTTCTTCTCACCATTCAGAAAGCCGAAGTCGGTCCCCATCTTCGGAAATCCTCAGCCGTCTGGCCCGTCGGCTGGGGATTCCGCTGCCCATATAGGCCGGTCATAACTACCTACGCGTGATAGAGCCCAATATGTCGAAACTGCACAATTCAAACATTGGCTTCGTAAAATCACTTTCTTTGGGGGCGGGAGGGTGTAAGCACTCCCATGTCGCCCCTGCCAGCTCTTAAACAGACGAGTAAACAGGTACAGCTGCTCAGAGCACCCCATCAGAAGCTACAGCAATCACTCGTCGCCTGGGTCGAAAGGGTAACTCTTCAATAAAGCTGTCAACACCACCGACGCTACCAGCACCCAATTCAGCAAGCCGCAACCGGCGAAGTCGGCTCCAGCGGTGGGGGATCCTGTGTACAACAATAGACCGTTCCACGCTTGTAGTCAATTAGGAACGCACCCTGACACGCTGGAGAGGTGGCTGAAAGCGCGACAAAGATAGCCATTCTCTAGTTACTCCGGCCGCGACTATGGCAACTGCTTTCAGAAGTGCCGCCGCTTTGAGAACTGAACGAACGCGCAACACTTCAAAGCCTCTGTTCCAAGCGGTATCCGCGCGGGAGGTCACGTAATAGTGGCTTGCCCCCAAAAAAAATTAGGCGCGCTGCACTGGCCTTGATAGACAGCGACTTTCATCGGCAGATCGACATCGACACTGCATCCGCGATTGTACCGTCTGCGGCGTCGAGGGCTTTACCACATGGGGTCATTCTGGCTTGAAGGGCAACCATGGCCGCTCTTTCTGTCGGCGACCGGCGGCGCGCTTTTGCTTGTCTTGGCACAAAAACACATGAAAAAAAACCTGTAATTCCCCCTTGGAAACCCGCGTCAACTCATTTCCGAGAAAAAGAAAATATAACGAGATAACCGCGTCCTGCATAGTATCGCGTTAACAAGCGATAGATCGTAAAAGTATTTACATACTGAGATACAAATACAATTTTCAAATGTATCTCGATACAGAAATACAGATACTCAAAAGTATCTCTGAAATAATATCGCGATACTCTGCATCTCGATACTGCCCAGCCCTGATATATTGTCACGTGGTCATGACGTCGACGAAGACAGAGTCGGCGGTTTGCAGGATGAAACTGTTTATATGGCCGAACTGTGGCCGGAGAATGAGAACTAGAACTACAGCAATACACGCTGTACAATGATAGCGGCGAACAGGGCGTCGTCCGTCGATCAACTGACAAGCGGTCGAGCGCGTCGGCTTTTATACAGGCGCTATCGAACTTTCCAGCAATATCGGTGGTGGCGGGCGTTATCTCTCGACAAAGCTGGACATTCGCGTGCGGCACGCAGTCTCAACAAAACGATCTACTAAAATCGTGAAGCTTCTCGAACACTGCATCGCGGCCAGCGTCGAGCGTTGATAACTGTCCCTGCTGGTCAAACTCGAACACATCAAAATAAAGAAGTGGTCGTGGCAATATTATATATATATATATATATATATATATATATATATATATATATATATATATGGGTCATTCCATGCCAAGTTGTCTCAGACGTGCCGCTCACACATCGCAGATTTTGCTGAGAAACTTTGTGCATTTTTCCTGTGCCAGATGGAGTATTGTGGCCAAAACATTTTTTTCTCGCAAAAGCTTTTGAAGATCACGGCGCCCCCTCGAAGTTCGCTTGTATTCGTTAAACCGTGGCCAATAGGAAAAATGTGTATAAAATCCATTTTTGTGTATGAGTTTCTAAGCCACGCTTGCCCTATCGAGGAGGTTCTGTTAAGTTGTCCTATTTATTAATCCGAAATATTTGGTGTTTCACTACCTGCTACGTATCTACAAAATCTACGAAAATCTTTAATGTTCGTAATTTTTTTCTTCAGCTTGCTAGAGCTCTCCCAAACCATTCTTAATAATAGTATGTTTTTCAGGAAAGTGCATTTTAGTACAAAAATGTTTAGGGGTAAAATATACTTCAAATCTTCCTGAAAAACTTTGTGAAATTAGAAAATATATGCAATTTGTCGCATGTTTGAGAGTATTTCTCATACTGATGCGGTAATACTGAGACTGGAGTTCATCAAGTCGCTGGCAAATGGTGATGACGTCTTGAGTGGTGGCAAGATTTTGCGTAGCAAGGGCGTTAAAGACGACGGTGTTTATGCATTTAATAAAATGGCGTATGTGATCAGTCTGGGACATGGCGGAGTTAACACTCTTGCACAATGCAAGGACATCCTCAATGTACGAAGTGTACGATTCACCAGGCAGTTGAATGCGTTCATCCAACTTCTTCTTCACTGCCTCAGCATGAACTGTTGGGGCACCGAAATCTCACGAAGCTGCTGCGTGAACGTGTCTCAGTCGGGAACATCTGTTTGATGGTTCCAAAACAAGATTTTCGCGACATCACACAGGTAGAAGGGGACGTTTCGCAACTTCTGTGGGTTGTCCCTCCTGTTGAAGTCACTGGCAAGGTCGAAGGCTTGTAGCCAGTCTTCAACGTCATCCCCTCGTAGACCAGAGAAGACCGGCGGATGGCGCTGGCGGCTGCTAATGGCCAGAGCGGAGGCTGAAGGCCGAGGCTGTACTAGGCCGGTTGCGTCGGACGTACCAGGATTTTCGTGAGCGGGCATGGCAGGTGGTATTACTCGACGTGCCGAGCGGTGCTTCAGCGAGATTGAGCGAGAGGACTGGGGGACCGAAAAGCACCATTCACTACCTATAAGGAACCGATTTATTCGAGTCGAGCTCGAGCTGACACACATGGATGATGATATATGTCCAGTTGACAAAGAAGAGTCAGTGACTGCGCTCACACTATCATTAAGAATGGTTAGGGAGAATTCTAGATAGCTCAAGAAAAAATCGCGAACTTTGAAGATTTTCGTGGTTTTTGAAGATACGTAGCTGGTAGTGAAACACAAAAATTTCGGAATTATAAATAGGACAACTGAACAGAACCACTACGATAGCGCAAGCGTGGTTTTGGAGCTCAATACACAAAAATAGATTTTATACACATTTTTCTATTAGGCACAGTTTAACAAATAAAGGGAAATTCGAAGGGGCGCCATGATCGTCAACATTTTTTCTTAGCAGAAATATTTTCCACAATGCTCTTTGGCACAGGAAAAAGGCACAATTTTATCAAAAAAAATCTGCGATGTGCGAGCGCCACGTCTGGGACACTTGGCATGGAATGACTCATATATATATATATATATATATATATATATATATATATATATATATATATATTATATATTTATATATATAGACAATAATGCCAAGGAAGTATAGGGGATGTTTTTACTAGTAAATCTAAGGTAGATGTGAAGAAAGAAAAGTGAACGAAGAGATAGCTTGCCGCGGGCAGGGACCGAACCTGCGACCTTTAAATAACACGTCCGATGCTCTACCAACTGAACACAGTTGGTAGAGCATCGGAACGCGTTGTCGTTTTTATACAATTTCGATGTATGCGCTTGCTCTATCACATAAGCAACGTAACCTTGTAACAAGTGGTGCAAAGTTCTGTTTTATTTCGTTTCGCGTTTTCTTTCAAATATTCGTATTTCCAGGAGCTCGAAAAGCTCAGTTAGGAACTTGGTACTTCTTTTATTTGTAGAACATTTGTAAAATAAATTTTGTGATAACTAGTTACCATGTGTTTTGTGCCGCACTGAGTGCCAACATAGTAATTTTTAATAGCGTGTCTGGGCCATTGTTTCCTTGCTAATAGAATGGAAGTGCAAATACTGTTTGAGACGGCAAAAACGATGGGTCGTTTTTGCCGTCTCGAAAGAACGGCGGTGTCAATATTGTATTTAATATTTTCATGTAACTTTCAACGATTTTGCAACTTTTAGTACTCCTTATGTAACAGGTCCGTTACACGTAAAACCTCTGCTTATTCAAACCGTACCCGAGTGTCTGGGAATCTTCCAGATTTTTTCAGAATATTCCGATAAGACTGGGCGCTGAGCGCGAACAATAGAGTTTATTCTGGAACTAACCCAGGCAGCAACGATAATGCTGGAACGTTCTATAATACATGTGTAAAAGCCGACGCATTTCACAGATGAGCAGTTAGTCGACTGTTCATCTGTGTCGACTACTCAGTGCTTAGGACGAAACTATAATGCGTGCAAAAAGTGCCATTAAACGGGCCGTCTTTAACGCAGGGGAATAGATATTTTCATGCATATATTTACAGTAGCCCAACCGCTCGCATTGAATGGGACGGACAGAAATAGCGAGAGACAAATTGATGCCTTTCAAATGATTGCAATAAATGGGCGTGGTTCATAAATTTTGGAAATTATGCCATTAGAAATGAGTGGCTTTATTAAATAAGATATTATATAAAAATACGAAGTAAGCGTATGATATGAATAGCCGTACGAGCCAAGCTTTATAAAAAAACTGTTATAAAAATATCAGTTAAAACTGAAGGCTCTGGGGCCCTAAATGTCGGAAAAATGCACTTGTTGGTAGTGAACATGGCGAAACCTACAGCGGTAACAAAAAACACGGAAAAAGAAAGTGACCACAGTACGATGTGCTTTCATGCCGTTCTTCTCGTTTTGCGTCACTTCTCGTGCAACAATGGAAAATTAAGTAACGTCAACTCGTCTTCTTTACTGTTCTGTTTTACAAACATTACTTGAGAAATTGATTCTTTGAGACAAAATTTATCTGCAATAAATAGATTTATCTGATAGAGCAGGATTCGCGAACTATAAAAATCAGGATATGAAAGGGAGACAGAAGCATGAAGAGATGCAAAATTCTTGAAAGCTGGGTGTATCCAAATCTGTAAAACGAGCGCAGTTTGCAATAAACTTTGTTCTTAGTGACTGCGAAAGTGGGGCAATGCATGCGAAGAATAACGTTTCGTTAATAATAGAGGAGACACTCACAAAGGTAAACACGTAAGTCAGACTCCTCTTCACCCAATCGCCATTTTTGTATAGGTATCTTGTTCTGACGCACCCCACATTGTACTTGGACAGGTTTCTGTGAGTATCCCACGAGGTAGAGATTCTGTTGGCTGACTGCAGGCTGGAAACAGATTTCATATCTTCAGATGTAGGAAAACCTATGCTGGCATGGATAAAAAAGTATCGGAGAAGAAACTATTATTATCAGGGTGTTTTTTAGACACATATTTTAAGAATAAAAAAATCCGCACATCCCACGCACCGTGGCGAGGATGTTATGCGAAGCATGCGGCCGGAAGGTGACTGTGGCGTAATTTTTTTTTCTGAGCGACCACGTCACCAATGACGCTAAAGATTTATGTAAATTTTATACGCACACATATATTGCCACGCCCACTTCTTGTCTTGTTTTGATGTATTCGGGTTTGACCGGCAGGGACGGTTATCAACGCTCGACGCTGTCCGCGAAGTAGTGTTCTAGAAGCGTCGCGATTGTAGTAGATCGGTTGTTAAGATTGCGCCCCGCACGCGAATGTTCCAGCTTTGTCTAGAGATAACGCCGCCACCAGCGATATTGCTGGAAAGTTCGATAGCGCCTGTATAAAAGCCGACGCGCGTGACCGCTTGTCAGTTGATCGACGGACGACGCCCTGTTCGCCGCTATCATTGTACAGCGTGTATTGCTGTAGTGCTAGTTCTCATTTTCCCGGCCACAAGTTCGGCCCAAATAAACAGTTTCATTCTGCAAACGCCGACTGCTGTCTTCGTCGACGTCACGACCACGTGACATCTGGTGGAGGTGCTGCTTCATGATCCGGACGCCACCGCGGAGCGCTGACCGAAGCCCAAGCCGCCGAAGAAGACGACTCTAAGGTCAACCCGGATCCTCGAACCAGCCGCCGGCAGAAGGGACTACAACCAGAGTACGGGCTCCTTCCCGAAAACGCCAGGCAGCCGAAGACCGTCACATCTACCGCCGAGACGATGACAGACCAACTGCCACCTACAACGGTAGTGATGAAACAGCCAAGGGAGCCACCAACTTTCCGTTGATCGTCTTTTGAAGACCCGGAGAGCTGGCTGGAGACGTACGAGCGAGTCGCCGCCTTCAACCACTGGGACACTGAAGAGAAGCTGCGCCACGTCTACTTCTACTTAGAAGACGCCGCGAAGACGTGGTTCGAGAACCATGAATCGAGCCTTCAATCCTGGGACCTCTTTCGGACGACGTTCCTCAATACCTTCGCGAGCATCGTCCGCAAGGAAAAGGCCGCTGCTTTGCTGGAGACCCGGGTGCAGCTGCCAAACGAAAACGTCACCATCTTCACGGAAGAGATGACTCGACTTTTCCGTCAGGCCGACGCTGCGATGGCAGAAGACAAAAAAGTTCGCCTGCTCATGCGGGGTGTCAAACAAGAACTTTTCGCGGGACTTGTCCGCAACCCGCCCACGACGGTCGCCGAATTCCTCACCGAGGCTACGACTATTGAAAAGACATTGGACATGCGGACGAAACAGTACAACCGCTCGCCGCTGTCTGCAACCTATTCCGAAGTGCACTCACTAGCCACCGACGACTTGCGCGAAACCATCCGAGCGATCGTGCGGGAGGAGTTGCGCAAGCTGTTACCTTCGCCGCAGCCTCAAGTGGATTCCATCGCAGACATTGTCCGCGAGGAAATCAAGAGTCACTGGGTGTTCCTCAGCCGGCACCGCCGCAGCTTCAAGCAATGAGTTATGCTGCTGCAGCCCGACGCAACGCCCCCTCTCCTCGCCCGCGTCATGACGCCGCGCCGCCCCAGCAGTTCCACCGCCAGGCACCACCGCCGCCACCACCGACGCCATACCGCCCGCCAACCGGCCAGCGATACACGCCGAGGAAGACCGACGTTTGGCGCGCCCCCGACCATCGTCCACTCTGCTACCACTGCGGAGAAGCTGGCCACACCTACCGCCGCTGCCAGTATCGACGGATGGGACTGCGTGGGTTCGCCATCGACGCGCCGCGTCCACAGCAGGGTGAACGACCACGTGACATCGCCGACTATCTGGCAGGAGCGCATTGGACCCCCCGAGGACCTTCCCGATCGCCGTCGCCAGGCCGCTACGCCTCTCCCCAACGCCGCCAGTACACTGGCCCGTTCCGGGGCCGGTCGCCTAGCCCGTATCCGGAAAACTAAGGGCAGCAACCGATGGAGGTGCGGTTGCTGTACGACGAAACATCGAAGATCCTCCGCCGCCGACGACGACGCCACGACAAAACCTTGAAGACCCGACGCGAACCAGACAGAGCCCTGACGACGAAGCCTCGCGGACCGAAGTGGACCTGACAACGCAACGGGGAAGCAGCGGAACAAACCGACGTAGCCGTGACCCGACGCCACGACCTAACTGCAATGCAAGACGACGAACTAGCGACCTCGACGTCCTTATCGACTGCCACAATATCACAGCTCTCGTCGACACCGGAGCCGACTATTCTGTCATTAGTGGACCGCTCGCCGCGAAGTTGAAGAAGGTTAAGACCGCTTGGGAAGGCCCCGAAATCCGCACCGCTGGGGGCCATCTGATAACGCCGATTGGTGTCTGCACGGCGAGAGTCACCATCAATAACCGGACTTATCCTGCGAGCTTTGTAATCCTACAAAACTGCTCCAGGCATGCAATACTTGGAATGGACTTCCTAAGTGAACACGGCGCCGTCATCGACCTGAGGTCCGAGTCGATAACACTAACCTCAGATAAAGCGCTCCCGCCCCGCGTGACGCCAGGGAACCATGCATTGAATGTGATAGAAGAGCAGGTGACCATTCCGCCGCGTTCCAGCGTCATTATTTCCGTCGGCACCGAAAAAGCTGAAGACATCGAAGGTGTCATCGAGAGCGATCAGCGTTTGCTGCTAGATCGTGAAATTTGCGTCGCAAGGGGCATTGCTCGGTTGCATGAAGGAAAAGGAAGCGTGATGCTAACGAACTTCAGCCAGGAATACAGACACCTGAGCAGGGGCACGACGATTGCATACATCGAAGAAATCTCGGCCGTCAGCGATGCGTTTGCATTTTCGGATTCTGACGAAGCTACGACGACGATCCCTGAGCCGCCCTTCGACGTAAACCCAAGTCTTCCCGCTCGCCAACAGCAACAGCTTCGACGCCTTCTGCAGGAATACAGGGACTGTTTCTCGTCGTCATCGCGGGTCCGACAAACGCCCCTTGCTAAGCACCGCATCATAACAGAAGAAAATGCTCGACCACTCCGTCAGAGTCCCTACCGGGTTTCGACGCGGGAACGGGAGGCCGTTAAGAAGCAAGTCGATGAAATGCTACACGACGACATCATCCAGCCGTCCAACAGCCCGTGGGCGTCTCCCGTGGTGTTAGTGAAGAAGAAGGATGGGACCCTACGTTTCTGCGTCGATTATCGTCGCCTGAACAAAATCACAAAGAAGGACGTGTACCCTCTCCCACGGATAGACGACACCCTGGATCGACTCCACAACGCGAATTACTTTTCGTCGATGGACCTCAAGACCGGCTACTGGCAAATTGAAGTCGACGAGAGAGACCGAGAAAAGACCGCCTTTATAACACCGGACGGCCTGTTCGAGTTCAAGGTCATGCCTTTCGGTCTTTGCTCGGCACCTGCGACTTTCCAACGAGTCATGGATACTGTATTAGCTGGCTTGAAGTGGCAGACTTGCCTTATTTACTTGGACGACGTCGTTGTGTATTCCTCGAACTTCGACGAACACCTCCAGCGACTTCAATCCGTACTTCAAGCAATCAAGAACTCCGGGCTCACCCTGAAGCCAGAAAAGTGCCGCTTCGCGTACGAGGAGCTCTTGTTTTTGGGTCACGTGATCAGCAAGACTGGAGTGCTCCCAGACCCGCAGAAAACAGCTGCCATCGCCGCTTTCCCGCCACCCACCGACAAGAAGGCCGTGCGCCGATTTCTCGGCTTGTGCGCCTATTACAGACGCTTTGTCAAAGACTTTTCACGTATCGCCGAGCCACTAACGCAGCTCACGAAGACCGACGTCGAATTCAGGTGGCAAGCAGCGCAAGTCAACGCATTTCATGAACTGAAACGACGCCTGCAGACACCTCCGATACTTGCGCATTTCGACGAATACGCCGATACGGAGATTCACACCGATGCAAGCAGCATAGGACTCGGCGCCGTCCTTGTGCAGCGGACGGGCGGACTGGAAAGGGTTATCAGTTATGCTAGCCGGTCGCTGTCTAAAACAGAGGTGAACTATTCCACAACAGAAAAGGAGTGCCTCGCCATCATCTGGGCTACGTCAAAGTTTCGCCCCTACCTCTACGGCAGGCCCTTCAAAGTTGTGAGCGACCATCACGCCTTGTGTTGGCTAGCTAACTTGAAGGACCCTTCAGGTCGCCTCGCACGGTGGAGCCTAAGACTTCAAGAATTTGACGTTACTGTCGTGTACAAGTCCGGAAGGAAACACTCCGACGCCGACTGCTTGTCTCGTGCCCCCGTCGACCCACCAACGCCCGACGACCAGGATGATGACAGCTTCTTGGGAGCCATAAGTACCGAAGACTTCGCCGAACGACAGCGAGCCGACCCGGAACTGAAGGGTCTAGTGGAATACCTGGAGGGCAGGACCATCGTTGTCCCAAAAGTATTCAGGCGAGGATTGGCATCATTTTCCATGAAAAACAACGTCCTCGTAAAGAAGAACTTCACTTCGGCCCGAGCCAGCTACCTTATCGTTGTACCTTCGGGACTGCGACCAGAAATTTGCATGCCCTGCACGACGACCCAACGGCTGGACACCTCGGACTTTCCCGAACGCTCGCACGAGTACAAGAAAAGTACTACTGGCCGCGCCTTGCCGCCGACGTCACTCGCTACGTAAGGACGTGCCCAGACTGTCAGCGACGGAAGACACCGCCCACAAGACCAGCAGGCTTCCTTCAGCCGATCGAACCTCCTCGGCGACCATTCCAGCAGATCGGGATGGACCTCCTGGGGCCGTTCCCAACGTCGACTTGCGGAAATAAATGGATGGTCGTGGCTACCGACTACCTCACCCGCTACGCCGAAACAAAAGCCCTGCCCAAAGGCAGTGCCGCTGAGGTAGCCAAGTTCTTCGTTGAGAACATCGTCCTTCGACACGGCGCCCCAGAGGTTCTCATCACCGACAGAGGTACGGCGTTCACGGCTGACCTGACTCAGGCGATCTTGGAATACAGCCACACAAGCCACCGCCGCACCACCGCGTACCACCCACAGACCAACGGCCTCACCGAGCGTCTAAATAAGACCATCGCCGACATGCTGGCCATGTACGTCGACGTCGAACACAAGACGTGGGACGCCATCCTTCCGTACGTGACCTTCGCGTACAACACGGCCGTACAGGAAACGACGCAGATGACGCCATACAAGTTGGTCTACGGACGGAGCCCGGCAACGACGCTCGACGCCATGCTACCAAACGTGACCGACGAGGAAAACATCGACGTGACCACCTACCTACAGCGCGCCGAAGAAGCACGACAGCTCGCCCGCTTACGGATCAAGAACCAGCAGACGACTGACAGCCGCCGCTACAACCTTCGCCGACGCCACATGGAATACCAACCCGGTGACCGTGTATGGGTATGGACGCCAATACGCCGACGAGGACTTAGTGAGAAGCTTCTTCGACGATACTTCGGACCGTACAGGGTACTTCGACGCCTCGGCGCACTGGACTATGAGATTGTCCCTGACGGCATTACGAACTCTCAGCGGCGCCGTGCGCGACCTGAAGTCGTCCATGTCGTGCGCCTTAAGCCGTTTTTTGCGCGTTAGCGAGCTTGGGGACTCTATTTTTTTTTCCTTTGTTATTGTAATTTATTTGTGTATGCACTTGTTTTTTTTTTCTCTTCTGTGTTCTTTCACAAGCATCGGGACGATGCTTTTCAGAGGGGGGCAATGCCACGCCCACTTCTTGTCTTGTTTTGATGTATTCGGGTTTGACCGGCAGGGACGGTTATCAACGCTCGACGCTGTCCGCGAAGTAGTGTTCTAGAAGCGTCGCGATTGTAGTAGATCGGTTTGTTAAGATTGCGCCCCGCACGCGAATGTTCCAGCTTTGTCTAGAGATAACGCCGCCACCAGCGATATTGCTGGAAAGTTCGATAGCGCCTGTATAAAAGCCGACGCGCGTGACCGCTTGTCAGTTGATCGACGGACGACGCCCTGTTCGCCGCTATCATTGTACAGCGTGTATTGCTGTAGTGCTAGTTCTCATTTTCCCGGCCACAAGTTCGGCCCAAATAAACAGTTTCATTCTGCAAACGCCGACTGCTGTCTTCGTCGACGTCACGACCACGTGACAATACGTGTCCAATACAAAATACGTGTCCAATACAATACAAAAGACACAACGCTCATCAACAACCTGAAATGTCCCATTAGGACGCCTCGCCGTAGCTTTTTCCGTACTTATAGCTACTTCCCTTGCAAAAATGTAGGGCTGTCTAAACCCATTTTTAGGCAAAACCCATTTTTTAGGCTAAACCCATTTTTAGGCAAAACCCATAGACTGTCTACTTACATTTTTCTGCAGGTTAGCCGCAGAAACGGGTATTTGCTGCTTATTGTTAAGTATTGCAGACGAAATGATAAGATGACGATGCGATAACGGTACATGGCGCGTGAAGGTGTTGATGACAGTTACGACTATATTCTTCACTTGCTGTAAGTAGCATGACATATAAAGGAATAAAGCGAGTTTTTTACATAAATTACGCTCTGTTTTTTCTATTATCCATAACTTTTCCTTTGAATAAACCCGGAATTGCATGTAGGAGCTGGGTTCATGCGTAGCGGAAGCACCGACTCTAGATACAGCACTCACTATCAGGAACAGTATTCGATAGCGATGAGCGTTTGTTCGCAGCTAACGAGATTTTAACCTAGCGTTTTGCTGATTGGTTTTTAAAAGTAGTTTTCAGCTGATATGTAAGGTTCCGCAAGTGTCCTGTTCCTTTTCTCTCTCCTTCTCTTTTTCGCTCCAGTTATTCTCTCCTCATGCATTTGTTGCTCGGCGGGCGTAAGCTATTTTTAACACGAGAACACAATGGACGCTTTTTCTAGTTAGTTTTTTTTGTCTTGAAGATATGCACAATTTTCGTCTAGTTAGAATATGCAGCTGTTTATGTGAACTTGCATGGCTATTATGCGGCGATACGGCTACCCCGAATCTCTTAACATCGTATTGAGATAACCTGCTCTGATGTAGTGTTTCCCCTTCTAACAAAAGCGTGAAACCTGCTTCAACTTCAGCCCCCTTTGCGTTTTTGTATCAGTGCTGTCGGCAACGTAAAGTACCTCTATTTACATTGAGAAATAAGACCAGTATTACGAAGCGGTGGTAGCACCTTCTATGTTCATGCAAAGCCTGTTCTGTCGACTCAAGTTGAGCACTATGGATCTATGGTGTGGATGCATAGATTGTCGTCTCGTGGGCGCCTTGAAATTGCCGCCCAATTGTGATAGGTAGGGGCGCCTTCGTGAGTGGAGTCCGAAGTAACAGTGAAAAAAAAAATCGAAACTGCTAACCTAACTTCACTTTGCATACGTCTAGCAGGACTTTTGTTGAAACAATGGTTGCAGCACTTTACGAATGCATTTGTACTAAATCTTTTAACGATACAACCATCATTTTGCATGATAACTGCATTAGACCGTATCAGACCGGCGATCTCTGGGTCCATATGCCTGTGATTTCTTATTAGTGGCACGATCACCGAGTAACACTCTTGTTTCTCTTACAAGCACTTCCGGTCGGGCACTTACTTCCGGCTTTAAGAATACCCCTAAAAAGTCTTCTAAAAAATAGAAATCGATGGTTCTGATACAAGTTAAGAGTTACATCGGGTACATATGATATCGGGGCATAACTTTATTTAAGATAAGGGCCAATCGAATGGCAATATAAGTAAATGAATTAATTGATAGAGTTCATTGAAATGTTGGGAGCAGCTGGGATCGTGGCGGCACCTGGTGGAGGGGGTCTCAACCACGTACTTGTTTTTACGTGGCCTCTGAGATTCGATTCGGCAGCGCGCGAAGCACAAAGTTAACCGAAGGAACGCACCAGGGCACGCGAATGCCGAGGTGCGAGGGCCTCTGCCATACCCCTAAGTCAAATATTAGGGTCATCTTTAGAATTTTAATCTATGCGCATTGAGATGCGGTGTGTAAATAGGAAAAAGGAACGGGCCAGAACGATGTGCAAAAGTAGGTGGTGGTTGGCAAACAAATCTATTGCGAATGGAAAGTGGCGGCCGGATGTATCGAAGAGCTCTGGGGGAAGGGCCTCTCTTCGGCGTTACCTATAGGCTATAGCGGCAAAAAAAAAATCAATGATTTCAATCTTTTTTTGAAGTATATGCCTTGTTTCCCTTACGATTATCACAAATCAAGAGAGGGATAACTCTAGATGCATAGTGGCGCATTTCTTTGCTGGTTCCACACAGAAAGAAAAGCGGCTACAGAAAATGCCACTCGTAACTCGTCGACGGTGGTGTCTGCGTGGGAGTATCGTTTGACGTACACCCGCGACACGTCTAGCGCTGTTTTTCAATAGGCTGTAGTAATACAAAACTCAACAGTGCGGCACTGTGCCGATAAGCTCCTGGTGGTGACGCCATCTGAACAAACAGGAGGGTTTCTAGCTGCCGAAGCTGGCGATTGCGTGTGTGTGTATTTGTCATTACACAAGCACAGCCGTCGAAAGCGATTCTCTGAAATATATGGCTCTATGCTGAAAGTTGATTTGATAAAAAATGAGTAAGCAATACATCCGAAAAGAAAATCCAGGCATTGGCCCAAGCCTTAATAACCTCTTCACGTGCCGTATCGGCGTTTCATGGCGGCGCACGAACATAAAAATGTTTGTGAGCCCTTATCAAACTTGAGACAGCTGTGAGGAAAAGGACTGGGTTATCATGTTTTTTGGGTAAATGGGCACACAAGCCCTATATCCCGATTCAGATTTTTCTAATGGCGTCAGTGCAAGTCTCGTAAGGAAAGGGTAGCTTTAGTGGCCGCTCGCTAAAGGAGCTACGCTAAAGGAGCTCCTACGCTAAAGGATTCGCTAAAGGGGCTTCGAGGAATAAGGCAGCAGGCTGCTTAACGACTCATTCAATGAGCTCATAACTGTTTTTATTTTGTGAATGCGTCCCGGACTTTAGCAGAATACTCTAAACTTGACCCTTTCAATGAAGCATGCTTGAACGTAGAGTGTGAACCAGACCTTCCTTTTGAGACATAGTACAGTGCACGCGATGATGCGTGATCATGCTGTACTCCGCGTATTTCGAATATCGAGCTTTGATGACTTCGTTCATTTCGTCTGTATCAGCGGTGTTTCAGCGCTGGAAGCCTTCAGCGTCACGTGAGTCTCCCGGAATATTGAACAGAGGCTGAATTCAAGCATTGGGAATCCTGCTGCAAGGTTACAGCTCTTTCCGCTAACTTTCAACAAAGTGCTATGTAATGGTTATTGCGAGAAATAGTCCAAGAATGTACTTCAAGCCGGAAGCAAAAACCGAAAAAGGAAATGACGGAGACGCTAGCCTAGCTTCATTTATCCGTTCACTCCGTACCGACTTTCAGCAATGGTGGCATTAGCAAAGGCCATATCTCGAGAGTGCAGCGCATACGAAGACTGCCCTCTGAAGCTCGTAGAAAGCAGCAGATGACCAAGAAGAAAAATCTAGAGGGAAAGAATGACGATGAATATTTTTTTTTTTGTTTTAAAGCGTGGCTGCATTTTATTATCCCGGCTAGTTCCTGCGGGGAAAGTTTCCCTTTCTGTAGAAAGGTACGTGAACATCACCGTATGCTTTAAAGCAAAGCATCTAACAAAAAAAAGAAGTAGATGAAGCGACCGCTTTTCTCCACATGCACCCCCCTAGGCTTGCTTCCGAAAGCGCTTCTTTGTAGAACCTTCTTTAACTTGTCCATTTAGGTATAACTTCCTTTTAAGCTAGGCTGCCTCGGCAGTGAATGCATAAAGAAGCAGCATTCTGGAAAGTGCACTTCTCAAAATTAACGTTTCGAGCTTAGTTCTCGTCAGCTTTATAAATTACTGCACTGCCGGCTTTCATGGATTAAGTTTCTTGAGCTGTGCCTGTCTTCTGTCGTATTTGAACAATATGCTGGGAAAGATTGAGTTTGTTTTTTGGGGTTTTCAGATTAATCTCTCAGTGTTCGCCAAAAGCTGGTGTCGCGCGTTTGCAATTCGGTACTTCATCGTTACTTGCATAAGGTGGATACGCTAATTTGTAGCTTTTCGTTCTTTTATTCAGCTGATGAGTATATTTTTGTCAGCCGTGCAAACAGGCTTCTGATTGCTGTGAAAGCCTTTTCCCTTGAATAATATGCGTCCCCGGTGAAAGTCCGCTCAACCCCCCCCCCCCTCTTTTCTCACTCCTCGTACCACATTTGGTCATATTTCTTTTTCTCTAGTGTTCTTTCGTTTGCAGGTCTTCCTTATCTATTTCGTTCATACAGACTGTGAGTGTAGGCGACTAAACTTGAATTCGCACAGACTGTTTACTCTGCTTCCTTATGTTTACTGAATGGAGTCAAACAGAAGAAGAGAGGCTTAAGCCACCCACAAAACATGGCACCTCCCTCCCCTTATTTTCTTTACGTTGCCCCTTTTATGTCGCGAGAATTTCGTTTGACTGTACACCTGAGCGGTAACAAAGACAATACGGACTACAAATTTGCTTGCCTATTTTTGCGGCTGTCCCAGAGCACAGATGGCTAACAACTGCATCTAAGAAAAGGAAAAAGAATGACTGGAGATGCGTTCTTCCTCCTGCGAGGAAAGCGAGCTACAGCGGCACTCTTCCTTCTCCAGCCCTTCCTCAATAACTCAAGTTTTACTAGCTATTACTGTCCAAGCTTCACCGATCATAGCAAACAGCACGTGTTTGAGACAGTGCAGAAGAGTAGTAGTACTACGAGCGGGAGTAGAAAACGCAGCGTGAAAAGACGGGTGTGAGGCTAACCACGCGGAAGCAAGCGCACGGCCGCGTTCTCTCGACCCCGCCCAGGGACGAGCAGGAAGGAGGATGAGAGAATGGAGGAGAGTGGATGAGACACGAACCCGAAATGGAGACGCTCAGACTCAAAAGGGAGCAAGTGACACCGTGATCACAACTGCACTGCGGGGTTTATTTTCAGGCCTGTGCAGTGCAAGAAGAAATGCAGACAGAGACTGCCTCTTCGCTTTGCCTTTCAGTTTCTCGTTTCTTTGCACGTTGCCAGCCGGAGGCGTTGGCTTCGCGTTTATTTCGCCTTAGCCTAATCTGGCGGCCCCGAGTCGGCGGCTCTGCGCACAGCCTCAAAGAAACCGAAGGAGACGAACAGAGTGAGTGAGGAGGAGCCCCGACGCCAAGGCGCCTGGCGCGTCAGCAGCTTCCTAGGTCGCACCTTCAGTTTGTACCGCCTTTTACGCCCTGTAATCAGCAGTCTCACGCGTGGGTGTGCACTGTCTCGACAGCGAGCGGTGATAAACCCGTCCTTGAAGACGTCGCACTTCCTTATCTGTTACTCGTGGTGGATCGCGTGACCCCCCCTCCCCTTGTCACGGGAGATGCGTGCGCTGCGGACGACGCGCGTCTCCTTGCAGCTACGGAGGCGCGCTCTGCAGCAGACAGTAGCTGGAGGAGCAAAAACTCCTCGGGTTGTGCACACTGTACGTTTCTTGTTTTTTTTTCGGACAGTTAACTAGAGATCAGCGAAGCGTGATATGGTCGTGTTTGAAAACAGTACACGGTCGCGCAGGGACTGAGAGCTGCTAGCACCTCGAAAAATGTGTGGTTTCGTCGGGGCATGCATGGCGGGATCGTGTATATGTTTATGACGTCACGATGAACTAAAGCATAAAGACGCGAGTTGAATGATAACGCTTGTGTTCGTCTGTTATTCAGTTTTGTCCTTGGTTCGAGTCACGCTGTCATATTTTAGTTCATTCGTAACAAAATGGCTAGCCCAATGTTTGCACGGTACTCATGCAATGCCCAGGAAGCTTACGTCATTTCTTTTCATACCACTCTGCGCTCAATGTCATTAAAGCGAAAGACGTAGTAGTAACCGTCAAAATATCTGTGTGACGAACCCGTTTCTGAATGTACAATATGTGTTAAGCGAACAAAATATTTTATGCAGTAATTCACTGCACAGTCGCGCCCTATATGAGTTGCAACGTGTTGTCCATGTTCAAAATGGCGCCAACACTGCAAGGCGGCGCCGACATAGGAAAATTTAGCGAAGTAAATAAAGGTTCAGTTATTATTGCTCTCTAAACCACTTTAACTTGTACTGGTGCCACCGTTCAGGCTTGGAGCCCCTTCAGCCAGGGCCACCGTGTTGCAACTCATATTGAGCGTGACTGTACATCATCGCTGTCGCACTGAAGAAACAAGGATAAGCAGGGACACAACTAAGTGAACCCCCTCTCCTTACCACAGAGGCGTTTCTTTGCGCGTTTCGTTCACTTCCTGCGAACGGGTTGCAGGGCTCGAACTTCAATTGCGTGTTTCTCCCTGACATATCAAGCGCAAGGTGCTCGATGGAAACCGAACCCGCGCCCTGAAGTGAGGCCCTGCCAAGCGGATGACACGGCGAGGTTGGCTGGTTGACCACCCTGTGTCAGCATGTGTGTCTCGGACGAAGTCTCCGAGAGTCGGTGGGTGCTTTTTTGGGCCTTTCTGAATCCCCTCTCCTTTGCCGCTCCCGAAAGAACGATTAGTGCGCATACAAACGCGCAAGTTCACGAGGCCAAGGGGAGACCAAAAGCCTGGTGTGACAACGCCGGCTTGCAATCCTTGGCTCCGATTCTGCTGCAGTGGGGTGCCAACGACAAAGTCGGAACGAGAACACTACAAGGCGCCCTGACTCGCCCACTTGTTGAGTGAAACCCACGGGAAGAGAGGTGGGTGTCTCAGCAGGTGCTCTGGTCTGCTTTTTATTTAGGCGACGAAGGAAACGCAGAAAAGGAAAGAAAAGAAAAAAAAAGATAAAGGCACAGTTCGTAGTTTTCTTTCTCATTTCGTTTCTCATTGCGCATGTGTTAAGCAATAAGGGGGCTCTCTGTCTTCGTGCCGAAATTTAGACGGAGGTGTTACATGCAGGAAAAGAAAATATGTAAGACAATGCAGACGTGATGAAAGAGAATAGCTATAACATATGGTTACCCCATCGCTTAGGCAATAACGTTTCAAAACGCGGGTGAGGGTCCTGGCGAGTGCTTTAGTGAGCGCAAGCGAACTAAAATATCAAGTTTTGGGAGCTGGCAAGCACGTGGTTTGCCCGCGCGAGAAACGCGATTGGTCGACTTGTTGCTGGGGCCCAGAAATTTTGGTCGGAGCTTGGCAACCGTTGCCGATGTTAGCTTGCAGCAGCGGAAGCCACCTGGACGTTGATGCACGCTGCGGTGAAAAAAATGTGGTTTTTATGATTACCCATTTATGAAAAACTGCTTCATTTTGTCGCTGTAAAGCACATTTTGTCGCTGTAAAGAATGTACCACCAAGCTTATATCTAAACTAGAATATGCTACAGCCGTGTGGGACACCGCCTATAGTAATCTAGTAACTTCCCTTGAACTTGTCCAGAATAACTCCGTTCGTTTTATATTGCCTAATTATAAAAAGAACCGCGAGCATTTCAACCATGAAAGCTTCCCTTGCACTCCCTTCTTTAACATCTCGTAGAAAAGTTTCCCGTTTAACACTATTTAACAAGATGTATCACCATCTCTTGCTGCATGACCAGCTACTTCTTCGCCCACAGCGCATATCCCGCCGCATTGATCATCATCACAAAGTAGGCATCGCTTCATGCAACAGAAGAAGTTTCTTCGATTCATTTTTGCCTCGTACATCAAAGGAGTGTAACAGACTTCCCGGTGACATTGTTAGTATTAGTGATAACCACTTGTTCCGTAATGCATTGTCTAACATTGTATAATTAGGCTTTTTGTTGCATTAGCTAACATTGTATAATTAGGTTCTGTGATGTATTAGCTAACATGTATTAGTATATAAATGTGTTAGCTAACATTGTATTATAAGAGATTTATTTGTACGATGTAACCGTATTCACTGCTTGTTGTTCAATTACCTTTTTTTTTGTAGTAACCCATCCCCTTCTGTAATGCCATTTGGCCCTGAGCGCAAAATAAATAAATATATGCACTCGCGTGTCAATTTGCCACGGGATGATCCCTCGAAAAATGAAATCACTTCGTGTCACAACTGAGCGCAGTCGTAGAGCAGTTTGAAGTGCTTTCCGGAGTAAACGATTCTTTCTTGTCGTTCTTCCTGTGTGGAACGTGACAAACTTCAAAAGCGAGACGGTTGCGATGTCAGCGGCAACGGCACGCTGCCTTTAGCAACCGCTTCCTCCTTACGCTTCTTGTGTTTCGAGAGTGACGGGAAGTAAGCTATGCAGGACGTCTACAAATGGGCGTATCATTAAGGCAGTTTATTTCTTCAACGATGATATTGTTATATTTCTCGCTTTTGCCTGCTGAAAATACTAAATGTGACGCAAAAACCGAGGGTGAAACTGCATGCTGAGATCATAAGGTAACAATACAATAAAACCTACTTGAGATAAATTTGTAACTCACTGCCCTCCAAGACGTCAAGAAGAAAAGCCTCTTTTCATGTGAGAATGGGCTTAGTAAGCGAGAAAACGCTTCAAACCAGAAGACTGGCAGTGGCACGGCTTTGAAGTTCACGCGCAAGCTAACCGTGACGTCATTGATTGTGGCGCCGTCTGCTCGCGGCTGGGTTATTACATTATCCGTGAAAACGGATTACGTTCTATTCTAAAAAGGTCAAAGATAATAGCACACACACACACATGCACGCAGATAAATATAGGGCGAGAATCAGTCTTAAGATTGGGCACTTCCCAACTTCACAGTGACGCCCCGTCTTGTCGCAAACGGTGTTCTTCGATTCTCCTTCTTACTTTGTCATATTGCCAAGTAATTTATATTAATACACAGATCTAGGTACAGTTTTACTAGCATCGTTACTGACAGTAGAACTACTACAATCACTGCATCCGGACTGAAACAGAGAGCTGAAAAAAGAAAAGACAAAAACGACCCAGACGCAAATCTCTTTCATCTTTGGCCTATTCTAGCTGACTACCAAAGTGGATCCGAGTAAGAAAGAAATAAGCAACAAAAATACGAATTACGTGGCTAAGAGGAACACGTAAGGAAGTTGTTTTCATCCGAGGCAGTTATACAATAGTTAGCCTACAGCCCTGGATAAATACGTTACAAGGTAAACTACGGGCTACGAAACTGGCTGTGTTGTCTGCTCTTCTTTGAGTGACGTTTCATACCGTAGGCAACCATGGGCTGCCGGCGGTCACCAGGGCACGAGAAGGATCGTGAGAGTACTGCTGTCATCTTCGTCGTAAACGGATGGGAGGTTTATTTGCAACTGCAACCGCAGTAGAAAGAAAGGAGAGAGTGACAAGCATTTAAAGTGTCCTACTGAACAAGGAGCACACCCAAGTCAGACAAGGAAGTAAACGAACACGTAAGCAAGCAAACAAAGAAATGAACGAAAGGAACGAACGAAATATGAAAGTGAGAAGTAACGAACGAGCGTACGCGCTAGTTGCTACAGTTCCCCGTGGTGAAGATCGCGACCTTAGTGTGGATTGCCTGTGCATATGCTTCGCTGACTGCATGACTCTGACGGAAAGGTCGTGGTGCGACCACAAATCACCGGGGGCGCACTGATTCGTGGGCGGTCGACAGTGGCCAACAGCGTCGTTTCCAGGGACACGAGTCAGCGCTCCGCACTTGTCGCGTGCCGCTAAATATCCCGTTTTGACGCCGTTCTGTGGGCGCCTGTTGACAAACTAGCAAAAGACGTGGGAGCAAGTAGGAAGAGACGTAATGGAAAATGGGGACGGAGTGGGTGGGACGAGAGATATTAGATGATATCGCACGCAGACGAGGTTGCTCGAACAGCGACGGTATCGACGCCTACGCAGGCGTCTTTCATAACTCGATCCCTGTTGTCGCAGTGTGCGTGCCTCATGGCGTTGTCCCTCGTCGTATCTTTGTAAGGAGCATCGTATTCTTCCGTAGGAGCCTCTAATGGTGGCGACGAGGAGAGTTCACGACTACGCCGTTCGTAACTACGAACACAGGGCTCCCGTTTGCGGTTAAGCAGTGAACCCTTAGCGGCTGAAAATATCTCAAGTGTTTGTTTACGATAGCGTTCACACATATGCTCGAAGCCATGTACTACATGATGCCTTCGGTTAAAGAGATGCTGCCGATACGTATAGATGACTCCGAATGGCGCTGTTTAACCTTCCCAAGGCACTTCCACCGATGCTAGGGGTGCGCGGATCTACAAAATTCAGAACACGAATCGAATAGTGTTTGCTGTTCGACTGGTATTTGACTCGGATATTTGGTGTTCGAAGTTGGCATATCGTTTGGTTCGAATACTATCAAAGCAATAGCCGTTTTTTTAACACGAAAGTGTTTTATGTTGAGGTCCACCAAGACATCACTGACGTCATTTCCGTCACGGAAGTGACATCAGTAAAATGCACATAAACAAATTACAAAAAAACACAGAAGAAACAGTTTCGTTGATTCGGATGCCCTGGGAATGGAACCTACGAACTCTCGGTTCGCGATGATAGGTGCCGGGTGCTCTACCCCCTGCGCTGCCGACGCACATGGACGCGGCCTCACAAACATGCCTTAGACATGCATCTCTCTCACCTTCTTCCTCTTGACACCCCTCTTGGTTGCCGGGGGTGGTGTCGACGTCTGGGAGCGGTGAAGTGAAGTATTGCTAACGACACTAACGAGCGCCGACAGGGTGCGCTTCGGCAGCTTCAGCGTAACGGAGGCTTTCGGTGCAATATTGTAGGAAACTCTATGGTCGGTGCCATGTGGCGTACGCGGTGATTCGGTTCGATGACGACGCAGTTACGTGCTTTGCCTTTCGCGTACGTGTGACGTCGTCGCCAGAGTAGTGCAGCTTCCACCTGCACCAACGGTGTTTTTCCGCCGCCTACTGCTTCGAGTGCGATGGCACCGTCTAATAAATCTGCTGGAATAAGCGCCACAGAAAGGTAATGACGTCTACGGGCGAATGTCGCGCAATCAGTGCTTTGGTGCAGCGAGAGGCACGCTAGCGGAATACAGGAGAAGCGAGATTGTTCTGTAGACGTACAAGCAGAGCAAGTAGTTTTTCGTTTTTCGCGCTTCATAGCATTTGCTACGTTCATATTCAATTTCGACCTCTCTCTTTTTGACCCCCTCCTCCAACAACGATCTTGCTTTGCTGCATAATCTCTTCCCCCCTATATTGTCATATTCACAATGCTGATTCTTCTTGTTGCATTTCCGCCGCAGCGGTCGGTACAATGGTCACGGTGCTCGGCTGCTGACCCGCAGGTCGCCTGTTCAATCCCGGCCGCCGCGGTGGCATCTGGGCGGGGGCGAAATGCACGCTTTACTTTCGTGTTATTCCGATTCCTATGACGGATGGATCAACCATGTTTATTATTATTATTATTATTATTATTATTATTATTATTATTATTATTATTATTATTATTATTATTATTATCGCAGCAGAGCGCAAAGCTTCCACTGAAGCAACACCTATCTCATCATCTTTGCCCGCCTTATTATCTGGCGCGTTCCATCGCTATGGTCAATCCTACACGCGCTCAGCGCATACATGCACTTCCACAGCGACACGCACGAACGCACGCTGACGGACCGAGATAAGTATGGTGTTTGTCAACACAACACGAAATCCACACCCCGATATTCCTATGCTTCGTCGCTGGCAGAAGGCGCAATGACCGGTTTTTTTCCTCGGCCGACTGCGTCTGACGCCTCGATCAGTAAGGTCGGTGGTCGTGGGGAAAAGTAACGTACCACGGAGAAGTGCACTAGCGCCTCTCTACAGCTACGGCACGACCGCCCTCTTTTTTTTCTTTGTTACTGTTAGCTCGGTCTTCTCCTCTTGTTTTTTTTTTTCGTTGTTACTACTTGGATTCTTCTCACATACTCTCTTACACGCCCTCCTGCCCCTGAGTCTCTAGGTACTACTCGAGCCTTCACCGACAACCCCAACCTCCGCACTCTGACGCCTCCAAACTAAGCGAGTCCGATCACGTCCATCGGGACCCACGGCTCAGATTCCTGCAGGGTCGCCTGCCATTTATCAATCCGCCTGGACATGTTTCACATGCTAATGCATGGAGACCTATGGGCTGGGAACCGATCTGACCCCTGCGCGCTCTTTAGCCTGCCGCCTCGTGTCTCAGGCATCGCTGTAATTATGTTAAAATGTAACTTAGAAGTATGATTCTTTGGGCGAGCTTGTTGTTCATTCTCAAAAAAAAAAAAAAAAAAAAAAAAAACGCCAGGCCTGCGCTGAAACCGCAGCACAGTCATAGCGAAAGCTGGAATAACGGCGTTTCTAGAGCCCGTTCTAAGCTCTCTTGGGGCTACAATACAAGTACACTAGAAGGGTACCCACTACGCCATAAATAACAATTTTTGTGAAGTTGGGAAGCACCTACTAAGCCATTATTCGTCATTCTGCGGAGAAGCGAGGTACCATCTGTGAGGCATTAGGTGCACTTTGTTATTGCGGTGGTTGATGACGATGAAGAATTATGGCCGAGCCCTTTGTAATGGGTTGGAAGCTTTAAACGACCCACTAGTTACGTAATTCATATTGTGTGACGCCCGGTCGTTATTTAACTGTGCCACCACGCTTTATAAGATACGTTAACCGGAGAAACGGAGAGCGAGAGAGAGAAGGAATTAACTTTATTGAGAGCCTGAGGAAATGGATCATGGGAGCCTTATGGGCTTCCTTGGCAACCAATGGAAGTGCACTTGCCAGGAACCAACTACGCTATAAATCATCATACTTTTTGTGAAGTAGGGAAGCAGCCCATATGCAATTTTTCGTCATTCTGCGGAGACCGTGGTACTCGCTAAACACCCTGTAAGGCATTATGCGCACTTTGTTGATGCTGTGCCTGATGACAATGAAGAATTATGGCAGAGTCCTTTGTAATGTGTCCTGCTCACAAAGTTACAGCGCAGAGAAAACGCGGACAGAAGAACGGACGCGACAGACGAAGCGCTGACTAACAAGTGACGTTTTTTTTTTCTGCGCTGTAACTATTTCACTATATTAAGGTTGAAAATCGGTCAAGTTGATACGAATTCATGATGACAAAAACAAGACATAAAGACGAGGGATGGGTTGAAAAGAAAATAGGCAGGTTTGCGTTTCATGGTTTCTTTCCGATTCGTCCATCGTTTTTTTTTTATTGCGCTATTTTTGTCAGCATTCATTGCTGTAATTACATCGGTGCAGGATTAGTCGCACGCGACGGACAACTATTGCTACGTGTTAAGCTGATGTGCAAGAACTTCTTTGAGAAAGAGGCAGAATACCAAAATAAAAAGTGAAAGAAGTTAACCAGGTTAACAGTCCGTCTGGCTATCTGCGCCGAAAGATGGGGTAAGGAAAACGAATATGAACAAAAGGCTATAAAAACTAGCTTTCATATAATAATATCAAGATCATACCAAGTATGCACTTTAAAAACAGCAACATAAAATCGGGAGACGTGTGCAAAGAGTTCGCTGACGATCTCGCACTTCTTGGAGTAACATAGGATTCCAAATAAGTTTAATAAGAATGTTATTTAGGGGCTTTTGGCTGACCGTCGCTTACGCTCAGTTCCGTACAGATTCAACGCCCCGAGAGAGTGCCGGGAACTGCATAGATTTCACATTTTTGATGAGCGTCTCTTGCCGAGACTCGGTAAGCTTGGCTGCAAAACGACCGCGAAACCAAGTGGGCGCACCTTCACGCTGCGCTCAGTTGACTTCATCAGCGGAGCGAGAGATGTGTTGTACATTCCGCTGCTCGCACGATCGTTCTGCGCACGCGCACTACAGCTACTTCTACGCGCGTGCCTGTAAATCACTAGCATACGCAGGTCTGACCGTAGCGGATCGTAAACGCTCAGCTAAAGGTGCCTCCTAAGGAGCGTCTATAGCATTGATGAGATTTCTGTGGTCATCAGCATCAGTGCGATGGAAGGGGAAGTCACATGTGCAGGCATCCATTTTTTGACCGCTCCGTAGTGTCCGACGCGCTCCTTGGAATATTGTCCTTCCAGCCTTTTCAGACTCGATTTAACGCCACCAGTACCAGCGATTGAAAAAGAAGCGCCTGCACGGGATATGATTTTAAATCCTATGCATCCGCATTGAAAGTGATTTCAAGTGTCTTGTTGCAATTAAATAACCTTGTCCAATGCTGCTTCATGTTGAATACGTTAATTTTGATAATGCATTTCTTCATTGTCCGGACCGCTGTTCGCGCTGCGTAGTCTGATTGTGGATTATAAGTTTCTATCGGGAGATGTCGAATGTTGTTCTTATCTATCAACTCTCAACTCAGTAACTTGGTGCCATCATGAAAAACAAATTTGTATGGCGCACCTAAGCGGGTGAATATGGCACGGAAACTGTTTAGCCTGCCATCAGTGCTTGCACTGGAATGGCCTCATTTCCTTGTCATAACTGATGACGCCTTAATCTCACCTTGCTAACGGTCTAAGGAAGTCGACGTGGAAACCCCAGAACTTTATATCTGTTTCGGACAAGTTATCTCGCGGGTCTGCTGCAATCAGTAGCAAATTCTGCTCGCAATTCTTGCACTGCTTCAAGAGTCGTTCTTGTATACTGTGGTTTAGCGCCGGCCACCAGGATAACGCGCGAGCCGTTTATTTCATTGCCGTTAATCCCAGATGCGGTTCATAAAAAGGTCGAGTAGATGCCTTTAGTTTTTGGTTGGTAAGACCACTCAATTACACCAGTACACCGAGTCGTGGGCTGCCAACATTTGCTGTTTCTTATCAAACAACAACATCAGTAGATAAGCTGTAAATCTTTCCGGATTTAAAACAAGACTCGAGTACGCAGATGTAAGTTCGTGCGGTTCGCACATCAGGACAACACCGTCTACTAATCGCTATCCTCTAGCAAGACGCATTCTTACGCAATGCTCTTTGTAATCCCTTCATACATCTGGTTGTGGAGACAGCTGAATGCAAATTACTTCAGCAACTACCTTCTCGCAGGGCGCCGCAGATGGCGCAGAAAATGCTAAAGGGCATTAAGAGTCTCAAAAGATTGCGCACATATTCTGCTGAGACGTTATTAGGCAATAAAAGGAGGCTACGATATCATTTCCTCTCTCTTGCATTCTTACTGAATCTCTTTCAAACCTTTATTCTCATGCAGTCATATATACATCATACTAATTTGTTTACATGTAACGTTTGAACACGTTCCTTTAAGTGGTATTCGAGGATCCCTACTGTCTTTCCGGCAAAGCGCGCATGCACGACCGTTAAATTGGGGCGATTTTCTCTCGCTCAATTACACGCCACTCTTCTTATGCACAATTAACGGCCTGCTAATCACCTTGATTATGTGGACTGGTCGTGTGCTTTGCGGCTGACAATGGCGAAAAGAGATGAAGAGCATTCATTCATTTACATTATTCTAGTTCTGATTATTGTTCGATTATGTACGGATCACATCTAGACTAACTGCCTGATGACATACGGTCTCTGCACAACGTATACCATACGTCAACAGTTACACTTTTAAAACAAAAATGAAAAAAAGAAGAAGGAAAGAAAGAAGGAAAGGTGTAAGTGGTGAGAACTAATACGGTAGAGTTAAAGCTCCGATAGTAGAGTGATCACCGTGGGAAGACCTTGGTTCCGGGTTCGATTCCTGGACAAGAACGACTTCCTCCTTAACCTCGACGGCTTCTTTCATACAAAACCGCCCGGGTTTCCTTTGTATATTTGCGTCCTATTTTCGTTTGAATAAATATTTTCTCCCTGATCAAACTTCTTCCGCCTCGAGGATCTCGGCAGAAGTGATTCCCAATTATGCTGTGCATCGAGGATTCTTTTCATGATCGACGGAACATGTGCATATTTAGTGCAGCAATTACAAGCAGTCGATTAATCTAGCGTTCGTTATCTCGTGTGGCAAATAACTGTGCACATTAATGCAGTAAAAAACTTCCTGATTGGCGGTTTGATGGCTGTGATGATGAAGCAAGCGACTGGCAAACTAAGAGCTATTTTCAATGCATATTGCCCAGCCATAGTAAGTATACAGGTGTCGGCAGAACGCACGAGCCTTATCGTCAGCCATTACGAGACTGTACTGGCGAGGCCCTTGCGTACAGCAGCGTTGTTAGTCGGATGAGGTAGGACTTAGTGGTGGTCCGTACCATCAAAACGAGTCATAGATTTCCTCGTGGTTTAATGCATTTTTAAATTACCGTCGTTTCCGCGCGTATCCACTCAATATTCGGCCTCGTGAGGTGCACTTTGCGCGTGCGTGATAACGTGTTGATGTTAGCTAAAAGAGGGAAACCAGGGGAAATTAAGCTATAAATGCGATCCAGTTCTGTTAACAGTTCTTCATATCGCTATAAGCGTAGCTCTCTTATTGGAAGGTGGGCTATTTGCCAAATCTACGGGAAAATACGCCTAGCCGTCGCGGCTCGGCTAGTCTCATGGTCATGGCCTACGTTTTCTATTCTCGTTACATCGAAGCATCCCAAAGCCTACAGCCATTGGCGCACACTACGAATGCGCCAGCCAGCGGTAATGTGGAACCTGCTCAAAACTTTTCACGCTCCAGTTTGGCTTGAAAAACCAGTCATACCCAGTCACGAAGAAATGCCTACGCTACGTTTCCTTCTGTATTATATTTTCTTTGTAATTGTCTCAATGTCTTACGATTGATTGATTGATTGATTGATTGATTGATTGATTGATTGAACGATAACGCCGCCATGCCAAACTGCATGGCATAGCTGCCCACTTGTACATGGCTAATAATTATTTGTCGGAATCCTTACATTTAGAAGTATCCAATCGGTGCAAGGCTTTCATTTAGTTGTAGACGATGATGTGTAGCTGCTTTGGTCACGAGGAGTGCAATATATAATAAATAACATGCCGAAAGTGCTCAAAAGAAATAATTGCACTAGTCAAAATTTCCAATTGCAGGTCACATATTTTTGCGACTCACAGTTTTGCATACTAATACTATAATATAAAAGCATGATTACTGTGTCGATGCGTTGATTTCTAATAGCAATAATTGAGTTTTACGTCCCCGAAACCACAATATGATTAAGAGGGACGCCTTGGTGCAGAACCTCCGGAAATTTTGGCCACCTAGGGTTCTTTAAGGTGCATCGAAATCTAAGTACACGGGCCTCTAGCATTTCACATCCCTCAAAAATGCGGCCGTCGCGGCCGGGATTCGATCCCGGGATCTTCGGGTCAACGGTCGAACACCATAACCACTAGACCACCGCGGTGAGTGTTGATTTCCGAACAACGCGACCCTGACGCACCCCTTTGATCGTCACCATTTTAGGGTCGTTCTGCCGGAGGCCGGCTCCATCGTACGAGATTCTCTCACCACATTTTACGTCGAGCGCAGTCACCTGGTGACGCACACGGTGCGAGAGAAGTTCGCTGAACCACTCGCCCCTTGATTCGCGGTATAAGCGAGCGCTTAGCTATAACGTCTCGCCACCGCCTGTCGTTGCAAATCTACACTGCGTGCCAGTCTCTCCATGTTTTCGGGCCACGGGGAGGGCAAATAAGAGAGAGTGGGTCATAATCCTGAGGTATTTTTAATTGAGTGCCCGGAGTACGCTGTCGAACTTTGTGAGGCTGCATCAACATGGGCGAAATAGGTTCATGCACCTAGGTGCCTGCCCTTCATCACTGTTTATGTACTTATAACGTTCCACCCGAATTTCGTATCTCTTCCTTTGATTATTCTTTCGAAGAATATTCCAAAAATATCACGGAAAATAAAACGGAAAGGGCAAGATAAGTGATTTACCAGACCAGAGTTTCACCTGTTGCGAAGGCCGCATTACCGATACGAATTACAGCCCGCCTATTTACTGTGAAAGGCTTGGTCGTTAAAAAAAAACAGCTTATGTCTTCCTTGAGCAAATTTATAGATAATTTTTTGCTTAATACTGTCTGCCACCTTGCATTTAGTGGCTCGAAAACCGTAGACTACAGAATGATAAGCATGAGTATAAGATACGTTGCCGATAATTATGGTGTGACTGTTTTTGTGACATGACGATGGCCAGCGATAAGTAGTTGTCGCTCCTGACTTTTAAATAGCAGAACGCGTTTCATGTGTGATTCGAAAGTAAGCTTATGCGTTTCGTGTTGATTCTGTTTCCTCGGCGTGATTGATTAGAGCCCTTTTTTTAAAATTTTTAACACGTAATGAAATGTTCGGTGTGTGTATGGGGCTCTTGGTTAGACGACTAGTCATTAAATGCAATGAATACGTAAAGTGATGCGTTTTTTTACTGTATTCGTGCAATGTGACGGCGATGGGCACGGGTGGTTTCGACGAATGGAGTATTTCTTTTTGCTGTCCCCGAAGAAAAGTACTCTCCAACAGTGTGCACTAAACTGATCCATACATAACAAGGTACCACAAGATTGATATGCACGGATGACGGTGCTAACTTAAGAAAGAAAGAAAGAAAGAAAGAAAGAAAGAAAGAAAGAAAGAAAAGAAGAAAGAAAGAAAGAAAGAAAGAAAGAAAGAAAGAAAGAAAGAAAGAAAGAAAGAAAGAAAGAAAGAAAGAAAGAAAGAAAGAAAGAAAGAAAGAATAGTTTGTAGTGACCGACGCAAAGGATCTTATCTACGATACTGGTTGATATCAAATCCTGCAGTCATATTCGCAAAACGAAAGCAGTATCAAACCTTACGCGTAGTAATTCACGACCACCTTTCACGTGTACGCAATGGTCGTTTAGTCCTTTCATTTATTTGCATGCAATACCTTTGGCCATTTGTCTAAGTGAATTTACGCTAGTTCATTCTGAGTAAAGAAGAACTAGGGAAGAGGGTATATAAATACCAATTCCAGCACTGCGAGATATGTGATTGAGTTGAACAGCGTTGATTCCGACTGATGCGTTCTATATTTTTGCTGCACTGATTTTTCCTGAAGGACACCGTACCGACTAAGTTCTGTCGTTTGTTCTACCATGTTTTTTTTTATTTTAACGCCAAATATGTTTAAAATGATTGAACGCCGTAGAAAAAGAAATAAAAAAGAGGACGAAATATATTACTCTGTAACCTACCCAACTAGGTTGGATATGCTGTTTCGGGGAAAGTATCAAGTAACTGAAACATGAAAAAGAATGCTTGATCATGATAGGTGTAACCTTATGTATTAAAGGCCAACTCCGGCGATTTTTCGAGGTCGATGGATCTCAAATTCGCTGGGTACGTTCATTTGCATGTTTCCGTCGTTTATGCCAAATTACAGGCTTGAGACATGCGCAGATTGTTTGCAAATGAATGAACGCCCTCCTGGCTTCCCACAATTCTTGGCAACATTGCGTCTGTGACGTCACTATTGGGAAGGCGGCGGAAGTGACGCAGCCGAGGGCACCGATAACTTCGGCGCTTCGGCCGCTACAGCGAGCGTCTGCTGTGCACAAGGCGACAGACAGCGTTGGTTTGGCCGGCGCTTCGCTGGTCGTCCCGGCTGTCACAGTTTTCATACTCGGCGCCAGCGTGACCGGCATGCCTTGCACGACTTCCGGTTCGTTCGTAACAACATCTACGTCATACGTAGACAGCACACTCGGTTGGGTTTCGGTTCGGTGTTGCGCTTTTTTGCTTATTTAAAATTATTCTCCAATTTGCCGAGTATTTCTGCTATCGGGCCCGTAACAGGAGCGTCTCTGGAACATAAAAGCACCATTACTTTGACATGGCCAAAAAATCGCCGGAGTTGGTATTTAAGGACATGTTAGTCGACATCAAGAAGAAATGGGCTTAGGCAGGGCGTGTAGCGCGTTGGCAAGATAACCGCCGGTCATTAGGAGTAACAATTTGGATTCCAAGAGAAGGCAAGCTCGTGAGAGGGAAGGCCGAAGGTTAGGTGGCCAGACGAGATTAAGAAGTCTGCGGGGATAACGTGGCAGCAGCAAGCACGGGACCGGATTGATTGGCGGAACACGGGAGAGGCCTTTGCCCTGCAGTGGGCGTAGTCAGGCTGATGATGACGAACTCATTCACCTGCACGAAAATCTACCGTGACTTTCCGGTGGCTAGCTCAGGCGTAAGCTGACCAGTCAAAAATTCAAGATATCACCACCACGACGGCTGTTCGCCTACAGAAAAAGGCTACGGCTCGAATTAGCCGACAGTCATTGCGCGCGTATTTCTATCGTGCCCGACTCGCGTGGGCACACACACGTACAGACAAGCCCACACACGTAGCGTATCCTTGATGCTGCATCGTCAAAGGCAGGGCTGACCAGGATATTTCTGTAGCAAGGACCGATTCCTCTTGACCGCACGCGTAAACAAAGCACGTTGCCCACGCTTTAGTGCCTCCATCCACCTTACCTAACCTATAAGTTTCCTTTTTTGGCTCACGTTCTGTCCCAGCGAAAGGCACCAATTCGGTGCCAGACGGCGGGGCCGAGGTCAGGTGCTTTGCGATCGTGGCCAGACAGGGTAACGGCACTCCATATCATCCGCAATGTCCGGCCGCCCGTGCGGTTTATTTGCGGAAGCCAAGGCCGACAGGACCAATCGTTCTGAACAAAGACGATAGCCGGCACGTTTTGTGTTCTGGCTATTTTTACGTCGCATAGGGCCGAGAAAGAAGGAGCATTGCACAGATTAAAAAAAAAAAAAAAAAAAATTGTCCGCTCACTTTTTTAGACAGCGGGTTAGCTCTCGCCTGCCTGCCTGTTCATAATGCCAGATATACAATTATCAGCGAATGCCAATGGTAAGAATGCACTTACGGACGAAACATCGTGCGAATTAGGCCGTGCAGGTTATTTCGTTAAAAATATTTCTGACACATGGTATTGAATGAACATCGCGTGCACATTGTTGGCTGTAACGGCTGGCCTTTGGCCATTCGTGGCGGAGAGTGAAAGTGGCATTGTCAAGATCAAGCTATGATCCTATCATCCGGAAGGGATATTCGTCAAGTTCTCAATTTCTGATTGCCCTGTCTGTACGCGCCCTTCATTTGCACATTAATTTCAGTATTTTCCCTGTGATTATGAAAAGTCCTAGCGAGAAGGAGGAGTGTTTGCTACAGGCGGATAGAGCCTTGAAATTGCTGTAAGCCACATAGCTTCCCCGTGAGCCACCTATCAAATGCGGTACAGTGTGGCGTTCACCTGGTAGCAACTCGTTGCGCGTTGTCGAAATCTGAGCAACAAAGGTCTTCTCGAACTGAGATTGTATTAAGGCGAACGCCTTAGACGCCTCATCAAACGCGACGATTGACCATCGTTCCACGTTGGCGGCGTCGGCGTCCCGCGGCGTTGGCGCCAACACGAAGTGATGCAAAAAAGCACCATCACGTCGCGACATCACCATATAACGTCAGCGTGACGTCGCAATGACGTAACTGCGACGTTACATCACGTGACGTCATCGCATGACATCATCGCTCGGTCAAAGGTGGGCCGATCACGGAGGCAGTGCAAAACCCCGTTAGGTGCGGAAAGCTTTCGGAGGGTGGCGGAGCAGGATCAGTACATCGACAGAGAAGAAAAAGAAGGTGGCTTTCGCCCTTGAGTCGTCTTGAGGGAATGCATAAAGGGAACCTATGATTTTTAAAGACGGTAGTCTTTCTTGGGGAACTTAAACGCAGAAATTTTGGTCTGTCTTTCTGTCTTTCTGTTTGTCGGCACGTCCCTCGATTCAGCCACTCGGCCAAAGTTGAACCACTTGCCCAAGGGCCAGCCGTCTTGAACTGGTATGGCTGTTCATACTTGTGAACGTTGTCGATCAAAAAGTAAATATCATGCATATCTGAGGTGCAACATCACTAGGTAAGTATTAGGTGGCGTGTTCCTTTAATTAATAGAAAATGCATACATACGTAATTTTAAGGACCCTAGTTTCCTAAGCTGCGCTGAAAATGCATAAGAATGGAAGCTTGAGCGAGTTGGTATGCGTTCATCTTTGTTGAAACAGCGCTCACTAGACGACGACGAAGTAAAAGAAGGCACAGGACAGGCGCTGCCTGTCGTGTGCCTTCTTTTACTTCGTCGTCGTCTAGCGAGCGCTGTTTCAACAAAGCTGAAAATGCGACTGCGCTGAAATTTGCCTTCCTCCGTGCCCTTCGCACGAGCTCATTGTTGTGTTTCGGTTTCGGTTCTGTATTGCACTGTACGAATGCCATGGGTTGGTGTTGAAAAGCTTTAGTTTTGAGAAGGCCAAGAAGGTGAAAAAAAATATTTAAAAAATGAAAAAGCAGCGTTGTGGGCGGCCTTCAGGCTGCCGGTTGTGAGCGCCGCTCTGGCGTTCCTGTTTTACCCAGGCGACGTGTAAATAAAAGAGTGTGTGGAGAGTACTCGTTGAGTGCGGACGTTTCTCTGCTTCAGCGCTTCGCGCCAAACCGCGTTTTCGGGCTGGCTGGCGTCCCCGCCAGTCGCGTTGGTCACCGCCGGTCTTCGCCTGCTGCTGCGCCGGGACTACCAGCACGCAACACAGCACTCATGTTTCCCGACGTATTGCCAGATGGCGCCTCTTCTATCGTCTTTACACGACATTTTTTTTCTCTGCAAACAAAAAAAAAGCAAATAAAGAAGATCAAATTACATTTGGTTTTTCTTGCATCCTTTTTGCCGCGTGTGCTTGCGTCTGTCTGTGTTTCTTTAAATTTAACTTAAGCTCGGAGAAACGCCGTTAGTCGGGTACAAAAACTATCATCGTCATTAACGCAATAACTCGGCCGGCAGGCGCCCTCTTCGTCCTCTTCTTCATCTTCTGCTTCAGTCCCAGAACACGTGCGCCGATAACTCTGATGGGCGAGAAAATAAGTACAGAGAGTGAGAGATGGAGTAATAAGAGGAAGAAAGACATAAGCAGATAGAAAGAGAGAAATAGACAGCGACAATCAAAGATATTGAGAGCAAGAAGTAGAGGTAGAAAGAAAGAGGAGCGAGAAATAGGGAGAGAGAGAGAAAAAGAAAGATAAAAAGACAGAAAGGACGAGACAGAGAAAGAAATAGAGAGGAGAACAAAATAGAAGTAAACAGAGACAAAAAAGAGATAGAGAAAATAAAGAGAAAGAGAGGAAGAAAGAAAGCGAAAAATAAAGAGGAACAAGGAAAGCCGTCCAGCTCCGCTGTTCGTTCAGGCTTGTCACCGCTAGTGCGAAGCTGCCCTCATTTTTTCCCCCCCCTTATTTCTTCATGTAAGCATTAAACGCTTGATATTCCATCGCAATAGATTCATTTCCGTTCAATGCGCCTTAATTCCGCTTGAATATATGAGGATCTGCGTCGCCCTGAAGACTAATGACGCACGTCTGTGTAAGACAGACGTCTCCATGAGCTTCCTTCCACGCGGCGCCTACGCGCGCGCGAGCGCGGCATTTCCGCTCGACACGCATTTTGCACGCGCAATTTGACGCAGTCTCTAGGCGTGACCCCTCCTGTCGCCTCGCCCGAACCTTATGTAACCGCTGTAAGGTTGTCTCCATGGTGGAGCAGCCGCCAAGGTTGATGCGATAGCGGCGTCCAACATCGCCGTTCGCCGCCGCCGTCGATTAGCGGCCCTCAACGTCCCTATGCATTGAAGCACGCCACGCCATTATAGCCCGGAGCCGTCCATTTATCGCAAGCGCCGCTCATGGACGTCAACGCCTAAAGCTGCGCTCCTGGCCACAAGTCGCCTAAAAGCCGGATGTACATACGGGACGTTGGTATTCTTTGCCGTGTATGTCATTATAAGGATGCAAGTTCGAGGCCTGATACAGTGTAACTCCTCCGTGTGGAAACTTCCGGGAATGTGAACGTCATCAGTTACAGTGTCAATGTATGCTTCCTTGAGTGCGACGGTCAGCTGGCATTTGAGTGCTGAAAATAAAAAAAAAGCGTTACAATTTGATTTGAGATGTGAAGCTCGCTTTTTATCCGCACCGGAAGAGCCGTCAGCGCTGACTGTGACGTCTGTAGATGAGTGAAAACTATCGCAGGGTTGTTTATGGATGGACATATTGTGATTTCGTGAGATCATAGGCTGTTGCTAGAATGACGACGCCAACAATGCTAAGTTGGTCTCTACCGCCGGTCGCAGTGTACCCGCCTACAGTCGTTCAAATGGAAAGAAATCAAATCCGCTGCAATGCTTCCATTGATTGTGGAACTTCTGAATTTTCTGCGCTCAAGCTACATTTTTTGCAAGTGCTTTTATTCGTCAATTCTTCCTTTTCTGTATTCCGGTTATTATTCTTTTTAATACCGTCTTCCGGCGCAGAACAACAACAGCGACACTCGTTATCCTTTCCATTGTAATTATTTCGTTCTCTGAGTGCAGCTGAGAAAATCAAAGAAGCGGGATGTATTCGAAGTTCGCTGGTAATTAAATGTTATTGGGACACCAAACAAAGTTTATTAGCGGCTCACGCTGCTGGCACTTTACATATAAACATGACAGAGGACCGTAAGAACAACTTGACTTTGGTTAACTACATACTCATACTGTTTTAATTACTACACCGCACCGGACAAAGGTAAAATAATCCGAAGGGCACAGGTATGAAACTTAGCGTATAAAGACCACACTTGTCAGTGAGGAATGCATACATTGTGATTCGCACAGGCCGTTTGATCAGCATATTCATAGAAAAAGGATGCATCTTTTCTCGCATAGCTCGCACGTGACGTCATCTACGCGCAACATGGCTCCAGCATGGCGGCTTAGATGACTTCAAGGTAGTATGATCATGCGTTCATTAAACTGCTTCAGTGTGATAACAATTTCGCTGGAACGTTATTGGGCCTTCGTATACGAATAACGAAGGAACCAGCGCGCGATTGATAACACTAACGTGACATCACAAAGGTCACGCCCCGCCATGTTGGTGCTCTAATGTGGCTGTTTCAGTGACATCAGCGCGAGCCATCTATAACTAAACGCTCCGGATAAGGAAACTACGTGGTTATTAAAAGTTTCAGTGAAACCAATAACTTGATTGCTGCCGTTATGTGTGCCCCCTTTGGGGTGTCAATCCTAACTGACGACGCAGTCAACCAAAAGCTATACTCTGCTTATAAGGTCCTGAAATAAGCTAAAACACGTTGAACACAATTGTAGGATGTTATACAACTATGATACCGTTTCTCCGTTGCTAAAAGTTCCTGAAAGTATTACCTTCAAGGCACCATTTTTATATAATAAACAAAACTGACTATCCATTATTTAGCTCCCGTAACAGATCCATTTGATTCTAATGAGCAGTGGTGTCCTGTCGAGGCCACTTCAAACGATGAAGTGTACTCAAGGTGATAGCAAGCCATTTATTGATTGCGCTTGCGAGCTATCAAAATATAAAACTACATGAAATTTGGCTGTCATCTAGTATTCTGTCTTTGTTACTCCCTCCAGTTGCCAGAAAGCTGAAGCCTACAATGTGATTTGCTTCTCAACAATGTTAGCAAATGTTGAGAGGCACCCGCCACGGCTTTCTGGTGGTTATGGTGCTCGGTGCTGCAACCGAAGGTCGCGGGATTGAATCCCGGCCGTGGCGGTCGCGTTTCGATGGCGGCGAAAGGCTTCAGGCCCGTGTACTTAGATTTAGGTGCACGTTAAAGAACCCCAGGTGGTCAAAATTTCCGGAGCCCCCCACTAAGGCGTCCCTCAATTATATCGTGGTTTTGGAACGTAAAAACCCAACAATTATTATTATTATTATTATTATTATTATTATTATTATTATTATTATTATTATTATTATTATTATTATTATTATTATTATTATTATTATTATTATTAAGCGTTGAGAGGCCGCAATGTTACCGATGCAAGTTTGGAGCGTCCCGTCACGCCGGCGAAAAATGCGAGCACATTTTGAAATACCAAAAGCCACCAGCGTGTCACGCGCGCGCGGTGAAGATGAGGCCTATGCAGCTGAACACCTCAACCCTTTGGGGACCCTATTTAAAACCGTTAGCCGTAAGCGCTTCCCCGCCAAAAAGACGTCCGGGCGACCGACGCTCACTAAAAGCTTCAAGGCTGTCGAGAATAACAAGAAATGTTTTCGCTGCAGTACAACCACCCTGAGGCGGTGCCGGTCATCGACAGCTCCTAAGGCTAGAACTGGCTCGCTCACGCCTTGTTGCGTTCCCGCACCTCCTCAGGCGCTCTCGCTATATATAGCTTTCACTTGCGTCACTGAAGCAGCTATAGGTCGGTGGGCCGTGGACGTTGTATACGAAGATTGCGGCCTATCTCACTTTTCTATCAGTACAAGTGAGGCGAAGGCTTTCAAACCACCGTCATTTACTTTGACCGTCCAACCATAGAAGTGTGAGTGGCGAAGGATTAATACGTATGTTCGAAGAAAGCTTCATGTGGAGTGTAACGCTTGTTTGGAGTACTGCAAAAATAGCTTTCGTTAAAGCTTCTACAAGTCGGACGGTCAATGCGGGTACGAATTCACTTTTCACATTCATCTATATGCCGGTATATCAAAGGACACCCATAACACTCCTTGCACATGCATGGTAAAGAACGCGCGTAGAATGGAAGTGTTGTAGGGGGCACGTCTTATTGTCAGATAAAGCAGCACTGTTAATGGCGGCTTCTTTTTTTACGTTTGTATTTTTTCCCCAGAAATTGCTTGTACTAATAATAATTGTTGGCGTTTAACGTCCCAAAACCGCGATATGATTATGAGGACGCCGTGGTGGAGGGCTCCGGAAATTTAGACCACCTGGAGTTCTTAACGTGCACCTAAATCGCAAGTACGAGGGCCTCAAGCACTTTACGCCTCCATCGAAAATGCTGCCGCCGCGGCCGGAATTCCATCCCGCGACCTTCGGGTCAGCAGTCGAACACCATAACCACTAGACCACTGTGGCGGGTCAAATCGCTTATGCGTGGGCATTTTGAGAGTGGGAGAGGGGGGGGGGGGTAGGGATTAAGATTAGGAATTTCAGCTTTTCGAACACCCTGTTTCCGACATTATCCACATTTCATTTCTGGTTCCGCATTTGTGGCATCTGGACACCCAGCAGAAACGGAAGCAAGGGCGCTTGTGTTCTAATGCTGGCACTGGAGTAGGCGATCTTTAAACTCACAAGGCCGTCTGTTCGGACTCCTTTTTTTACATCAATTAAATTAGAAGACGCAAATCGCCAAGAAAAAACAGCCGAAAGTAAAGAGCGTCGAAGCTCTTTCCTTTCGCCTGGTTTTTTTTTTCTTGGTGGTTTGCGTCTTCTAATTCATTGAAGTCATGCACCAACTAGCCCAGCAAACAAGTTTTGCTGAAGTATATTCCTTTTTGCATAACCGGGTGTCAGGAAGCACGGGCCATTGGCGTTGCACGCGCACATTTGCTATTTATTGATTTTTAGGCGCTTATTTCAAGAGGTCAATCGGAGCGGTTGGTGGTCTATCGAAAACGGTGGGCGGGGAGCCAGAGAGGTGGGCGGTGAAGTGGAGCGGCGGGCGTCGGTGGAAATGCCGCCCACCGTGGGGAGAACCCGGCTATAATCATACGTAGCTGGGCTAATATGTTCCCATGACGCGCTTTCGGGTAGCTCCCCTAAAGAGCAATATATCGGCATAACCTTACCGTTTTAAAAGCACTACGTTGCTAAAGCATCACGTAGCTCTCGCAAACATGCAGACGCACGCTTACGCAACGCCGTCGCGGGGGGGGGGGGATTGATATATATATTATATATATATATATATATATTATATTATCATATTATATATATATATATATATATATATATATTATATATATATATATATATATAGATATATATCATGCTACTGGGCGGCGCGTACTGACGCTCCACGTGTTAAATGCACACATATACCCATAAAGTGGCGGTAGGGATGGCCGCCGACGTACTCAGTTGTAAAGCCTCGGACGCGTTATTCGAAGTCGCAGGTTCGGTCCCTGCCCGCGGCAAGCTATCTCTTCGTCCACTTTTCTTTCTTCACAATTACCTTACATTTATTACTAAAACATCCCTATACTTTCCTTGGCATTATTGTCTGTTAGTTCTCATTAATATTTTATATAATATATATAATATATATATATATATATATATATATATATATATATATATATATATATAGTATAGTATATATATATATAGTGTGTGTAGTGTTTAAAGTGCAGTAAGATATTAGATATATTTGACGCGCGGCAAACACTGTATTCCTATTTATCGTAGGTTATTCTCGAATTCTCTGACTGTACCGGACTCGTCCGGTGACCCCTTGGGGGCAATGTTTGGCGCGTACTGAATATATCGATCGGCGCATGGCGTGCCAAAGGGTGCGTAGAAAGGACGAGTGCTATGTTGTGATCCTACGCCAGCTTGCGTCATCTGACTCGTGAACCTTCTCTATGTGAACAGCTTCACAATTTCCGGAGAATATCGAGATAGATCCGCCGTACAACTTGCTGCGTATATTCATACACTGGCCAGAAAAGTGACGCAAGGTCCGCTTGCTACCTTACACTCGCGCAGTACGTTCACGTTCAGAGATGGGAGAAACGTTGGGAAGAGGATGAGGAGAAAGAAGAGCAGAAAAAACAACTAGGTAACAAAACTGCTACTTTAATAAATGGTGTTCGAGACCTCAAGGTTCCCAGGAACTGAATAGTAGCGTTACGTTATTCACCTTCGCTAATCACCACAAACGAGCTGCGTCGTTTCTCTGTCCCTCTGGGTGTCTTCCCATTGAGCGCTCCTGCAATCAACTGCCCATTGTTCTACGCTTTGTTGGTCGCAAGTCAATTGCCGCAGCGGAAATAAGGTTGCCGTGTCTTGTACGGGGGTCCTTCGTCATTTTCCTCCATAGACAAAGTACGGATTGCACATTTGCTCGCAATGCGCATGCGTGTGTTTTAGCGCGGCCTGCGCGTGACGCCGATTTCGTGGGGCATTAGGTGGAGTGCATGGTGAGACTTCTGCCGACTTTCTGCTGCTTTACGCTAATAATATTAATATCTGAGGTTTTACGGGCCAAAACCGCGATATGATTATGAGGCACGCCGTAGTGGAGGGCTCCGGAAATTTCGACCGTCTCGTTCTCTTTAATGTGCACTGACGTGACATTACGTGTGCACGGGCCTCTACCATTTCGCCTCCATCGAAATTCGGCCCCCGCGGCCGCGATCGAACCCGCGACCTTCGTTTTAGCAGCCGAGCTGCTGCTTTATGCTAAGGGGGTTGCTGCATACTGAACTCAGCAGTTGCGTCGATGACTTGCGTCTGTCTCGCATTGCCCTTAGACAGTGAATGCTTAATTTTCGGCTTCTACATGTGAAGGATGTCATACTAGCCACCCTCATATTGAAGCGAAAGGAATTGTAACCAGGGGACACTTACCTGAAGAACAACGTGGCCGTCTCGTCTCGATCCACCGGGCATATTAACAGGCATAGCAGCAAGTAAATTGCAGTGAATATTTTTGTGTCCTTACGTCTATTGATTTTCTGATCACTAGTGCGATCCCCTCTGCCGATATAATAAATAGTAGCTTCCCGAAGTGAGCAGAAATTTAGCGACTGATATTTGTTATCCATGTAAACATTGGCGATGAAATGCGACCAAAGCATTAGTATGTGTAAAATAACATTCATAAACGGTTAATTGCATGCATTCTCGCTATGAGAAGTGCGCCTGGCGGCAAGCAGCGGTGTCGTTAAAAGTACCGGGATTGGCCCAGGAATAAAGTGCATGTGACCGGTGTAGATGCGTGTACCAGTTGACCCTAAAGTGTGTACGATAAAGCAGTACGAAAGGTATGGATAAAAGTAAGACTGAAAGCAAGCGCGTGGCGTGGAAAGTCTTTTTAACTTTTGCACATGATCAAATGATTCAATATTGTTTACATTCGCATTCAAGCAATAGTTATTAGACTTGAGCATTTGGCCCATGCTTAGTGAAAGTGACCCGCGCACGCAATACTCGTGTAAGACAGAAAAAACAGTAACAAATCGTTTCGTAATAATGAATGCTAAGCTGCCGCGAAACTCGCACCAACAACGCACGTCTTGGGGCAGAAACAACGAATCCCGAAAAGTGGTGCGCCCTCCGCGATCTATTTTGAGCTACTTCATTGGCACGCAATCGGTCACACGGCCAAGCCAACCGAGACATCGAGTCGGAAGTGCAACGACTGGCTGGTGCCCAACGTCGCACAAAATCGGCAACTCGTCTGAATTGCTTCCGTGATTTTAAGGTCGGCATACACTTTTCTGGGAAATGTATTGTTCGGCAGTGGCGCAGTGCTTGACGCAACAGCTACGCCCCGCTCCACAGTAGGAAATTGCTTCCTAAATATAACCGAGTGCTCCTTTCGGAGAAGGCTCTATTGCTGCGAGAAAATGAACGACACAAGCGACGTGTTGCGTCGGTGGTGGAGCTGGCGTCGATATTTCGTCAGTTCATGTTGGAAGTGCGTGATGCGCCTTTATTCTGTGCGCGAACGCAATAGCTGCGACG
>NC_051177.1:97837860-97946485 GCF_013339695.2 Rhipicephalus sanguineus | reverse complement strand
GTGTGTCGTTAGCAATACTTCACTTCACCGCTCCCAGACGTCGACACCACCCCCGCCAACCCAGAGGACTGTCAAGAGGAAGAAGTGAGAGAGATACATGTCTAAGGCGCGTTTTGTGAAGCCGCGCCCATGTGCGTCGGCAGCGCAGGGGGTAGAGCACCCGCACCTATCATCGCGAACCGAGAGTTCGTAGGTTCCATTCCCAGGGTATCCGAATCAACGAACTGTTTCTTTCTGTTTTTTTTTTAATTTGTTTATGTGCATTTTACTGATGTCACTTCCGTGACGGAATGACGTCAGTGATGTCTTGTGGAACCTCACATAAAACACTTTCGTGTTAAAAAAAGCGGCTATTGCTTTGATAGTATTCGAACTAAACGATATGCCACTTCGAACACCAATATCCAAGTCAATACCAGTCGAACGCAAACACTTTCGATTCGTGTTCTGATTTTGTAGATCCGCGCACCCCTAGCTGGTGGAAGTGCCTTGGGAACAGCGCCATTCGGGGTCATCTCTACATATTGCAGCATCTCTTTAACCGAAGCATCATGTAGTACATGCTTCGAGCATATGTGTGAACGCTATCGTAAACAAACACTTGAATATTTCAGCCGCTAGGGTTCACTGCTTAAACCGCAAACGGGAGCTTGTGTTCGTAGTACGAACGGCGTAGTCGTGAACTCTCCTCGTCGCCACCATTAGAGGCTCCTACGGAGAATACGATGCTCCTTACAAAGATACGACTAGGGAAAACGCCATTAGGCACGCACACTGCGACAACAGGGATCGAGTTATGAAAGACGCCTGCGTAGGCGTCGATACCGTCGCTGTTCGAGCAACCTCTCCGTCTGCGTGCGATATCATCTAATATCTCTCGTCCCACCCACTCTCCGTCCCCATTTTCCATTACGTTCTCTTCCTACTTGCTCCCACGCTTTTGCTAGTTTGTCAACAGGCGCCCACAGAGCGGCGTCAAAACGGGATATTTAGCGGCGCGCGAAGAGTGCGGAGCGCTGACTCGTGTCCCTGGAAACGACGCTGTTGGCCACTGTCGACCGCCCACGAATCAGTGCGCCCCCGGTGATTTGTGGTCGCACCACGACCTTTCCGTCAGAGTCATGCAGTCAGCGAAGCATGAGCACAGGCAATCCACACTAAGAGCCGCGGTCGTCACCACGGGGAACTGCAGCAACTAGCGCGTACGCTCGTTCGTTACTTCTCACTTTCATATTTCGTTCGTTCCTTCGTTCATTTCTTTCGTTTCTTGCTTACGTGTTCGTTTGCTTCCTTGTCTGTCTTGGGTGTGCTCCTTGTTCAGTAGGACACTTTAAATGCTTGTCACTCTCTCCTTTCTTTCTACTGCGGTTGCAGTTGCAAATAAACCTCCCATCTGTTTACGACGAAGATGACAGCAGTACTCACACGATCGTTCTCGTGCCTGGTGACCGCCGGCAGCCCATGTTTGCCTACGGTATGAACGTCACTCAAAGAGAGCAGGCAACACAGCCAGTTTCGTAGCCCGTAGTTTACCTTGTAACGTAATTATCCAGGGCTCTAGAACGCAGGCTAACTATTGTATAACTGCCTCGGATGGAAAACAACTTCCTTACGTGTTCCTCTTAGCCACGTAATTCGTATTTTTTTGTTGCTTATTCTTTCTTACTCGGATCCCTTTGGTAGTCAGCTAGAATAGGCCAAAGATGAAAGAGATTCGCGTCTGGGTCGTTTTTGTCTTTTCTTTTTTCAGCTCTCTGTTTCAGTCCGGATGCAGTGATTGTAGTAGTTCTACTGTCCAGTAACGTAACTGAGTCGTAACAATATACTGTACTGTCTGTATTAATAATAAATTACTTGGCAATATGACAAAGTAAGAAGGAGAATCGAAGATACCGTTTGCGACAAGACGGGCGTCACTGTGAAGTTGGGAGTGCCCAATCTTAAGACTGATTCTCGCCCTATATTATCTGCGTGCAGTGTGTGTGTGTGTGCTCCTATCTTTGACGTTTTTAGAATAGAACGTAATCCGTTTTGACGGATAATGTAATAACCCAGCTGCGAGCAGACGGCGCCACAATCAATGACGTCACGGTTAGCTTGCGCGTGAACTTCAAAGCCGTGCCACTGCCAGTCTTCTGGTTTGAAGCGTTTTCTCGCTTACTAAGCCCATTCTCACATGAAAAGAGGCTTTTCTTCTTGACGTCTTCGAGGGCAGTGAGTTACAAATTTATCTCAAGTAGGTTTTATTGTATTGTTACCTTATGATCTCAGCATGCAGTTTCACCCTCGGTTTTTGTGTCACATTTAGTATTTTCAGCAGGCAAAAGCGTGAAATATAACAATATCATCGTTGAAGAAATAAACTGCCTTAATGATACGCCCATTTTTAGACGTCCTGCATAGCTTACTTCCCGTCACTCTCGAAATACAAGAAGCGTAAGGAGGAAGCGGTTGCTAAAGGCAGCGTGCCGTTGCCGCTGACATCGCAACCGTCTCGCTTTTGAAGTTTGTCACGTTCCACACAGGAAGAACGACAAGAAAGAATCGTTTACTCCGGAAAGCACTTCAAACTGCTCTACGACTGCGCTCAGTTGTGACACGAAGTGATTTAATTTTTCCAGGGATCATCTCGTGGAAAATTGACACGCGAGTGCATGTATTTATTTATTTTGCGCGCAGGGCCAAACGGCATTACAGAAGGGGATGGGTTACTACAAAAAAAAAGGTAATTGAACAAGAAGCAGTGAATACGGTTACATCGTACAAATAAATCTCTTATAATACAATGTTAGCTAACACATTTATATACTAATACATGTTAGCTAATACATCACGGAACCTAATTATACAATGTTAGCTAATGCATTACGGAACAACTGGTTATCACTAATACTAACAATGTCACCGGGAAGTCTGTTACACTGCTTTGATGTACGAGGCAAAAATGAATCGAAGAAAGTTTTTGTGTTGCATGAAGCGATGCCTACTTTGTGATGGTGATCAATGCGGCGGGATATGTGCTCTGGGCGAAGAAGTAGTTGGTCATGCAGCAATGCAGATGGTGATACATCTTGTTAAATAGTGTTAAACGGGAAACATTTCTACGAGATGTTAAAGAAGGGAGTGCAAGGGAAGCTTTCATGGTTGAAATGCTCGCGGTTCTTTTATAATTAGACAATATAAAACGAACGGAGTTATTCTGGACAAGTTCAAGGGAAGTTAATAGATTACTATAGGCGGGGTCCCACACAGCTGCAGCATATTCTAGTTTAGATATAAGCTTGGTGGTACATTCTTTACAGAAATTTTAGCGACAAAATGAAGCAGTTTTTCATAAATGGGTAATCATAAAAACCACATTTTTTCACCGCAGTGGGCCTCAACGTCCAGGTGGCTTCCGCTGCTGCAAACTAACATCGGCAACGGTTGCCAAGCTCCGACCCAAATTTCTGGGCCCCAGCAACAAGCCGACCAATCGCGTTTCTCGCGCGGGCAAACCACGTGCTTGCCAGCTCCCAAAACTTGATATTTTAGTTCACTTGCGCTCACTACAGCCCTCGCCAGGACCCTCACCCGCGTTTTGAAACGTTATTTGCCTAAGCGATGGGGTAACCATATGTTATAGCTATTCTCTTTCATCACGTCTGCATTGTCTTACATATTTTCTTTTTCTCCATGTAACACCTCCGTCTAAATTTCGGCACGAAGACAGAGAGCCCCCTTTATTGCTTAACACATGCGCAAGGAGAAACGAAATGACAAAGAAAACTACGAACTGTGCCTATATCTTTTTTTTTTCTTTTCTTTCCTTTTCTGCGTTTCCTTCGTCGCCTAAATAAAAAGCAGACCAGAGCACCTGCTGAGACACCCACCTCTCTTCCCGTGGGTTTCACTCAACAAGTGGGCGAGTCAGGGCGCCTTGTAGTGTTCTCGTTCAGACTTTCTCGTTGGCACCCCACTGCAGCAGAATCGGAGCCAAGGATTCCAAGCCGGCGTTGTCACACCAGGCTTTTGGTCTCCCCTTGGCCTCGTGAACTTGCGCGTTTGTATGCGCACTAATCGGTCTTTCGGGAGCGGCAAAGGAGAGGGGATTCAGAACGGCCCAAAAAAGCACCCACCGACTCTCGGAGACTTCGTCCGAGACACACATGCTGACACAGGGTGGTCATCCAGCCAACCTCGCCGTGTCATCCGCTTGGCAGGGCCTCACTTCAGGGCGCGGGTTCGGTTTCCACCGAGCACCTTGCGCTTGATATGTCAGGGAGAAACACGCAATTGAAGTTCGAGCCCTGCAACCCGTTCGCAGGAAGTGAACGAAACGAGCAAAGAAACGCCTCTGTGTTAAGGAGAGGGGGTTCACTTAGTTGTGTCGCTGCTTATCCTTGTTTCTTCAGTGCGACAGCGATGATGTACAGTCACGCTCAATATGAGTTGCAACACGGTGGCCGTGGCTGAAGGGGCTCCAAGCCTGAACGGTGGCACCAGTACAAGTTAAAGTGGTTTAGAGAGCAATAGTAACTGAACCTTTATTTACTTCACTAAATTTTCCTATGTCGGCGCCGCCTTGCAGTGTTGGCGCCATTTTGAACATGGACAACACGTTGCAACTCATATAGGGCGCGACTGTGCAGTGAATTACTGCATAAAATATTTTGTTCGCTTAACACATATTGTACATTTAGAAACGGGTTCATCACACAGATATTTTGACGGTTACTACTACGTCTTTCGCTTTAATGACATTGAGCGCAGAGTGGTATGAACAGAAATTACGTAAGCTTCCTGGGCATTGAGTACCGTGCGAACATTTGGCTAACCATTTTGTTACGAATGAACTAAAATATGACAGCGTGACTCGAACCAAGGACAAAAACTGAATAACAGACGAACACAAGCGTTATCATTCAACTCGCGTCTTTATGCTTTAGTTGATCGTGACGTCATAAACATATACACGATCCCGCCATACATGCCCCGACGAAACCACACATTTTTCGAGGTGCTAGCAGCTCTCAGTCCCTGCGCGACCGTGTACTGTTTTCAAACACGACCATATCGCGCTTCGCTGATCTCTGGTTAACCGTCTGAAAAACAAGAAACGTACAGTGTGCACAACCCGAGGAGTTTTTGCTCCTCCGGCTACTGTCTGCTGCAGAGCGCGCCTCCGTAGCTGCAAGGAGACGCGCGTCGTCCGCAGCGCACGCATCTCCCGTGACAAGGGGGGGGGGGTTCCACGCGATCCACCACGAGTAACAGATAAGGAAGTGCGACGTCTTCAAGGACGGGTTTATCGCCGCTCGCTGTCGAGACAGTGCACACCCACGCGTGAGACTGCTGATTACAGGGCGTAAAAGGCGGTACAAACTGAAGGCGCGACCTAGGAAGCTGCTGACGCGCCAGGCGCCTTGGCGTCGGTGCTCCTCCTCCGCACTCACTCTGTTCGTCTCCTTCGGTTTCTTTGGGGCTGTGCGCAGAGCCGCCGACTCGGGGCGCCTTGTGGCGGCCCCGAGATTAGGCTAAGGCGAAATAAACGCGAAGCCAACGCCTCCGGCTGGCAACGTGCACAGAAACGAGAAGCTGAAAGGCAAAGCGAAGAGGCAGTCTCTGTCTGCATTTCTTCTTGCACTGCACAGGCCCGAAATAAACCCCGCAGTGCATTGTGATCACGGTATCACTTGCTCCCTTTTGAGTCTGAGCGTCTCCATTTAGGGTTCGTGTCTCATCCACTCTCCTCCATTCTCTCATCCTCCTTCCTGCTCGTCCCTGGGCGGGGTCGAGAGAACACGGCCGTGCGCTTGCTTCCGCGTGGTTAGCCTCGCACCCGTCTTTTCACGCTGCGTTTTCTACTCCCGCTCGTAGTACTACTACTCTTCTGCACTGTCTCAAACACGTGCTGTTTGCCATGATCGGTGAAGCTTGGACAGTAATAGCTAGTAAAACTTGAGTTATTGAGGAAGGGCTGGAGAAGGAAGAGTGCCGCTGTAGCTCGCTTTCCTCGGAGGAGGAAGAACGCATCTCCAGTCATTCTTTTTCCTTTTCTTAGTTGCAGTTGTTAGCCATCTGTGCTCTGGGGCAGCCGCAAAAATAGGCAAGCAAATTTGTAGTCTGTATTGTCTTTGTTACCACTCAGGTGTACAATCAAACGAAATTCTCGCGATATAAAAGGGGCAAGGTAAAGAAAATAAGGGCAGGGGGGTGCCATGTTTTGTGGGTGGCTTAAGCCTCTCTTCTTCTGTTTGACTCCTAGTCAGTAAACATAAGGAAGCAGACAGTCTGTGCGAATTCAAGTTTAGTCGCCTACACTCACAGTCTGTATGAACGAAATAGATAAGGAAGATCTGCAAACGAAAGAACACTAGAGAAAAAAAATATGGCCAAATGTGGTACGGGGAGTGAGAAAAGAGAGAGGGGGGGGGGTTGAGCGGACTTTCACCGGGGACGCATATTATTCAAGCCAAAAGGCTTTCACAGCAATCAGAAGCCTGTTTGCACGGCTGACAAAAATATACTCATCAGCTGAATAAAAGAACGAAAAGTTACAAATTAGCGTATCCACCTTATGCAAGTAACGATGAAGTACCGAATTGCAAACGCGCGACACCAACTTTTCGCGAAAACTGAAAGATTAATCTGAAAACCCCAAAAAACAAACTCAATCTTCCCCAACATATTGTTCAAATACGACAGAAGACAGGCACAGCTCAAGAAACTTAATCCATGAAAGCCGGCAGTGCAGTAACTTATAAAGCTGACGAGAACTAAGCTCGAAACGTTAATTCTGAGAAGTGCACTTTCCAGAATGCTGCTTCTTTATGCATTCACTGCCGAGGCAGCCTAGCTTAAAAGAAAGTTATACCTAAATGGACAAGTTAAAGCAGGTTCTACGAAGAAGCGCTTTCAGAAGCAAGCCTAGAGGGGTGCATGTGTAGAAAAGCGGTCGCTTCATCTACATTTTTTTTTTTGTTATATGCTTTGCTTTAAAGCATACGGTAATGTTCACGTACCTTTCTACAGAAAGGGAAACTTTCCCCGCAGGAACTAGCCGGGATAATAAAATGCAGCCACGCTTTAAAACAAAAAAAAAAAACATTCATCATCATTCTTTCCCTCTAGATTTTTCTTCTTGGTCAACTGCTGCTTTCTACGAGCTTCAGAGGGCAGCCTTCGTATGCGCTGCACTCTCGAGATATGGCCTTTGCTAATGCCACCATTGCTGAAAGTCGGTACGGAGTGAACGTATAAACGAAGCTAGGCTAGCGTCTCCGTCATTTCTTTTTTCGGTTTTTGCTTCCGGCTTGAAGTAGATTCTTGGACTATTTCTCGCAATAAACATTACATAGCACTTTGTTGAAAGTTAGCGGAAAGAGCTGTAACCTTGCAACAGGAATCCCAATGCTTGAATTCAGCCTCCGTTCAAAATTCCGGGAGACTCACGTGACGCTGAAGACTTCCAGCGCTGAAACACCGCTGATACAGACAAAATGAACGAAGTCATCAAAGCTCGATATTCGTAACTACGCGGAGTACAACATGATCACGCATCGTCGCGTGCACTGTACTATGTCCTAAAAAGGAAGGTCTGGTTCAACACTCTACGTCCAAGCATGCTTCATTGAAAGGGTCAAGTTTAGAGTATTCTGCGAAAGTCCGGGACGCATTCACAAAATAAAAACAGTGATGAGCTCATTGAATGAGTCGTTAAGCAGCCTGCTGCCTTATTCCTCGAAGCCCCTTTAGCGAATCGTTTAGCGTAGGAGCTCCTTTAGCATAGCTCCTTTAGCGAGCGGCCACTAAAGCTGTGCTTTCCTTACGAGACTTGCACTGACGCCATTAGAAAAATCTGAATCGGGATACAGGGCTTGTGTGCCCATTCACCCAAAAAACATGATAACCCAGTCCTTCTCCTCACAGCTGTCTCAAGTTTGATAAGCGCTGACAAACATTTTTATGTTCGTGCGCCGCCATGAAACGCCGATACGGCACGTGAAGAGGTTATTAAGGCTTGGGCCAATGCCTGTATTTTCTTTTCAGATGTATTGCTTACTCATTTTTTATCAAATCAACTTCAGCATAGAGCCATATATTTCAGAGAATCGCTTTCGACGGCTGTGCTTGTGTAATGACAATACAGCACACACGCATCGCCAGCTTCGGCAGCTAGAAACCCTCCTGTTTGTTCAGATGGCGTCACCACCAGGAGCTTATCGGCACAGTGCCGCACTGTTGAGTTTTGTATTACTACAGCCTATTGAAAAACAGCGCTAGACGTGTCGCGGGTGTACTTTAAACGATACTCCCACGCAGACACCACCGTCAACGAGTTACGAGTGGCATTTTCTGTAGCCGCATTTCTTTCTGTGTGGCACCAGCAAAGAAATGCGCCACTATGCATCTGGAGTTATCCCTCTCTTGATTTGTGATAATCGTAAGGGAAACAAGGCATATACTCCAAAAAAAAGATTCAAATCATTGATTTTTTTTGTCGCTATAGCCTATAGGTAACGCCGAAGAGAGGCCCTTCCTCCAGAGCTCTTCGATACATCCGGCCGCCACTTTCCATTCGCAATGGATTTGTTTGCCAACCACCACCTACTTTTGCACATCGTTCTGGCCCGTTCCTTTTTCCTATTTACATACCGCATCTCAATGCGCATAGATTCAAATTCTAAAGATGACCCTTATCTAACTTAGGGGTATGGCAGAGGCCCTCGCACCTCGGCATTCGCGTGCCCTGGTGCGTTCCTTCGGTTAACTTTGTGCTTCGCGCGCTGCCGAATCGAATCTCCGAGGCCACGTAAAAACAAGTACGTGGTTGAGACCCGCTCCACCACGTGCCGCCACGATCCCAGCTGCTCCCGACATTTCAATGAACTCTATCAATTAATTCATTTACTTATATTGCCATTCGATTGGCCCTTATATTAAATAAAGTTATGCCCAGGTATCATATGTATCCGATATAACTCTTAACTTGTATCAGAACCATCGATTTCTATTTTTTAGAAGACTTTTTAGGGGTGTTCTTAAAGCCGGAAGTAAGTGCCCGACCGGAAGTGCTTGTAAGAGAAACAAGAGTGTTACTCGGTGATCGTGCCACTAATAAGAAATCACAGGCATATGGACCCAGAGATCGCCGGTCTGATACGGTCTAATGCAGTTATCATGCAAAATGATGGTTGTATCGTTAAAAGATTTAGTACAAATGCATTCGTAAAGGGCTGCAACCATTGTTTCAACAAAAGTCCTGCTAGACATATGCGAAGTGAAGTTAGGTTAGCAGTTTCGATTTTTTTTTTTTTCACTGTTACTTCGGACTCCACTCACGAAGGCGCCCCTACCTATCACAATTGGGCGGCAATTTCAAGGCGCCCACGAGACGACAATCTATGCATCCACACCATAGATCCATAGTGCTCAACTTGAGTCGACAGAACAGGCTTTGCGATGAACATAGAAGGTGCTACAACCGCTTCGTAATACTGGTCTTATTTCTCAATGTAAATAGAGGTACTTTACGTTGCCGACAGCACTGATACAAAAAAGCAAAGGGGGCTCAAGTTGAAGCAGGTTTCATGCTTTTGTTAGAAGGGGAAACACTACATCAGAGCAGGTTATCTCAATACGATGTTAAGAGATTCGGGGTAGCCGTATCGCCGCATAACAGCCACGCAAGTTCACATAAACAGCTGCATATTCTAACTAGACGAAAATTGTGCATATCTTCAAGACAAAAAAAAATTAACTAGGAAAAAGCGTCCATTGTGTTCTCGTGTTAACAATAGCTTACGCCCGCCGAGCAACAAATACAGTGAGGAGAGAATAACTGGAGAGAAAAAGGAGAAGGAGAGAGAAAAGGAACAGGACACTTGCGGAACCTTACGTATCAGCTGAAAACTACTTTTAAAAACCAATAAGCAAAACGCTAGGTTAAAATCTCGTTAGCTGCGAACAAACGCTCATCGCTATCGAGTACTGTTCCTGATAGTGAGTGCCTGTATCTAGAGTCCGTGCTTCAGCTACGCATGAACCCAGCTCCTACATGCAATTCCGGGTTTATTCAAAGGAAAAGTTATGGATAATAGAAAAAGGAGAGCGTAATTTATGTAAAAAACTCGCTTTATTCCTTTATATGTCATGCCACTTACAGCAAGTGAAGAATATTGTCGTAACTGTCATCAACACCTTCACGCGCCAAGTACCGTTATCGTATCGTCATCTTATCATTTCGTCTGCAATACTTAACAATAAGCAGCAAATACCCGTTTCTGCGCCCAGCCTGTACAAAAATGTAAGTAGACAGTCTATGGGTTTTGCCTAAAAATGGGTTTAGCCTAAAAAATAGGTTTTACCTAAAAATGGGTTTAGACAGTCCTACATTTTTGCAAGGGAAGTAGCTATAAGTACGGAAAAAGCTGCGGCGAGGCGTCCTAATGGGACATTTCAGGTTGTTGATGAGCGTTGTGTCTTTTGTATTGTATTGGACACGTATTGTACCATACCATTCTATGTTTTCGTCATGCCCATCTTCTGACATCCAAATATCACTAACTCTTATCTCTCCAACAGGTCAGCGTTTCCTACGCAAAAGAAAGTATTCCATGACGCTAACAGAAGCGTCTTCCTAGGTCGTTGCGACCAAAACAAAATTATTCCTCTCGGACCCTGGTTGCCCCGACTGCAGTGAAACCTTTTGTTCCATGGCTCACATGCTCTGGCGATGTCTCGCGTTGCCTAACACCCTTCTCTCCAGCGAAGCCGAATGGGAGGAGGCCATCAGTCTGCACGTCTGCACTGTCTGTCTGTCCGTCCGTCCGTCCTGTCTGTCTGTCTGTCTGTCCGTCCGTCGTCTGTCGTCCGTCCGTCCGTCCGTGTCTGTCTGTCTGTCTGTCTGTCTGTCTGTCTGTCTGTCTGTCTGTCTGTCTGTCTGTCTGTCTGTCTGTCTGTCTGTCTGTCTGTCTGTCTGTCTGTCTGTCGTCTGTCCTGTCTGTCTGTCTGTCGTCGTCTGTCCTGTCCTGTCTGTCTGTCCTGTCTGTCTGTCTGTCTGTCTGTCTGTCTGTCTGTCTGTCTGTCTGTGTCTGTCTGTCTGTCTGTCTGTCTGTCTGTCTGTCTGTCCGTCCGTCCGTCCGTCCGTCCGTCCGTCCGTCGTCCGTCCGTCTGTCTGTCTGTCTGTCTGTCTGTCTGTCTGTCTGTCTGTCTGTCTGTCTGTCTGTCTGTCTGTCTCGGGCAGCCAAAAAGAGTTCGATGATTGATTTGCGGCAGCCTGGCATCGCGAATGGTAAGAACATTGGCCTGACAGGCGCAAAAGTCCGGACTGCTTTTGAGCGACTCAGCTTCAAACACCGGAAGAAGAAAAAGTAATTTGCCACTCTAGGCAAACCACATTTTTCGTGAAAGGGCTCCATGCCCAAAAGCACGAGCCGGTGGAGTTGAGATATACCTGCCTCGCTTTGTCTCTCGCTTGCACCGACTCATTTCATCAAGCCTTTTTGCAGCTCGGCAGACAGGAATTAGTCATTTTTCCAGTGCGTGCCCACCTGCTGTTCTGTACAGGCACGCGACCAGAATGCCTGATTCACAATTCACAGCGGGTTCCACAGCGGGTGTGGGATGTTTCACACGATGAGGGTATTTTCCGCATGCGTGTTCTCACGCGCAAGAGAACGTGACGAAACGCACAGCAGTATAGATGACGCTAAGGGAAGTGTCCGCAGCCTGTGGTACCGTTACCTCTCTCCGAAAGTGCGAGGGCACACCTGGACTGAAAAGCGCGCCTATTTTCTGCTTGAAGAGCGAGAGAGATTGGGAAGAAGACGCAGGAAGGTTAATAGGCCTTTTCCAGGTTGCTACTGTAGATGTACGGAGGGGGACGGGAATAAAATAATGAAACAGCATCAGTCTGGGCGATCCAGGTGTCCGGTGCTGCATTGCTACAGCTATACACAAACAAAAGTTGTCGGTTTCACGTCTTATACACGATGGTTCGTATGGCTTTCTGGGCTGATGAACTGCAAGGCCGGGCTCACAAAGATATTTTCTTCGGCAAAAGGCCAGTCATCACGTCTACTCAAGTCACACTGGAAATTCTGGCGTTGTAAACTTTGTAAAGACCGACAGAACGTTAGACAGCTTGAGCTGCAGATATTCAGTGAAGGGTTCGTGATCTTACGTGTGCCCGCGGGTCTTGATATATAACTAATGGTAAAACAAGCTGTAATGCAAATTGTTGGGGTTTAACGTCCCAAAACCACGATATCATTATGAAAGACGCCTCATTATGAGGGACGCCGCTCCGGGAATTTCGACCATATGTTGTTCTTTAACGTGCACGGTGCACCTAAATCTAAGTACACGGGTCTCCAGCATTATCGCCTCAATCGAAAATTCGGCCGCCGCGGCCGAGATTCGATCCCGCGACCTTCGGGTCAGCAATCGAGCGCCGCACCACTAGCCTACAATGACAGGTGAAAACAAACTGTCCGTCCCGTTTAAAGAAACATACGCGCCGCTATCTAAAAAAAAAAAAGGCTTCTTCCCCTTTTTGATTCCAGCTTGATCTCCACACCCCGAGACGCATTTACTGGAGTGCGTCTAAGCAGAGGCGCCGGCACAAGACATGCACGGTGACCATTATTACCAGTTGTAAAAAACAGCTTTAGCTCTCCTTTCCGCAATGAAAACAATGGCACCGAACACGTTCTGTACCCACTGCTAAGACACCTTTAGCGGTTGAGTATTGAAACATAACGTGATGTGCGGCAGTGATAGTTTATTTATAGACCACTATCCAACGTGCTAATGTTTGACCAATTAGTTGCCATCAGTATAAGATTGCAGCGCTAGTCGCGCTGTTGGCGCAAACGAAGATGGTGCGTCAGCTAATATGCAACGCGTCATGCACGCATGCTACTTGGAAACGCTTGAAAAGCATTGGTCATATTAACTACTTCAACAACTACGTCGGCGACTGGGTCAAGTTTCGGAACATAGACTCAGTCACGTACTGCTTGTCCCTGCACAACGTTTTCCTTGTAGGTATGTCACTTACAAAAGCACAATGATAAAAACGTTCCTGGGGCACCATCACGAGGGTTTTTATGAGGCTTCGCAAATTATGTCCGTGATTTCAGAGGCCATGTTCACGAAAATTTCTAAGGGTAGCATCGTTCGTAAGATGAAATTCTAGCCAATCCCGACTCTGGATATATAATTACCGAAAGCAACAGGCCAATGGAAAACAACACTTACGAACAAAAATATTTGTGGATTCGGGCCCAGTTCTCGCAAATAAACTGTGTAAGCTCTTTTATCGCGCCTAATAATAATGTAATAATTTGTGGGGTTTTACGTGCCAAAACCACAATATGATTATTAGGCACGCCCAAGTGGAGGGCTCCGGAAATTCAGACCATATGGTGTTCTTAAATGTGCACTGACATCGCACAGTACACGGGCCTCTAACACCTCTAGCATTTCACCTCCATCGGAATGCGACCTACGCGGCCAGGATTGAACCCACGACCATCAGCCGAGCACCGTAGCCACAACACAACCGTGGCGACCCTCTTACCAGATTTGTGCGCCATTGGAGAGGTTATTGAACCTATGGGAGTTCGTTGAAGAGTCACTTTAGTGAGGCTGAGAACACAAAAGTCATGAACAGCTGTCTTAAATAAAATCTAAAAAGAAACATAAGAAACGGGAAACGTATGCTTATTTTCATACGCTATGATCCCGACCGCACACATATACAACCAAGCAGCACCTGTAAGCGAGATACTCCGTCGTTGACGGGAAGTGTAATGGCGGCCAAGGCAAACCACAACGCCTGTCGTCAACTTACACAGCGGCAGCGCATTCGGTTCCCCGAAAACGAGAGCACCGGGACACCGACTCGGCAACGAGTCGTTACTTTGCTGACAAAGAAGAACCGAGCATAGTGAAACCAATGGCACACGCGCAGTATATCCGTAGCCACCGAAGTTGAGACACACATCCGCAGTACCCGACACGCCCATCCGTCTTCATGAAGAGAGAATTCGTGTGTGCACACAGGAAATGTAAATACGCAACACGCGTAAGTAGGAAGTGACAAAGTGACGAAGCAAGGTGAACTAACAGTACCGGTTACGAAAATCCCACGGTACACTAATGAAGTTAATATGAATCCCTACTGAAAGAAACATAATCTCGATAGAGGCGCAATATAACCCATAATTTGTATGGGTATAACGAAATACTGTTGTTTGTTTTAAACGGCGAATGTACCTGCAAAAGTATGTGTATCTACATGCTTCCGGTCTTCACCTATAAAAAAAACACTGAATTTCTCTTGGCCTAATGACTCAATCTTTCATAGCGACTTCTGAGTCCATGGGGGCTTCCGTAGCGACTTTTCTGGCTTAGCCAATACCTGCTGAAGATATGTTCTATACCGCCGACCAGGCTTGGTACATCCGTTCCCAGGGGGCTGTGTGGAAGGCGACAGCACACGATCAACATTTCCAGGCCTGTTATCTGTCAGCGTTAGCTAGTTTCTGGCAATAACTTGCTTCCCAACTCTCTAAGAAAAAAAAAACAGAACTTTGAGTTCTTTTTGCCTCGTATATAATTCTCACATATAATAACTCTCTCTAAAGTGACGCGTCAGAGTCGTGGGACTCTTCGATAGAGAGCTAACGTGTCTCTTTGAAGAGAGTTATATTATATACGTGGCAAAAAAGAGGGAAGCACTTTTTTTTTTTTAGAGTGAACGATGAATTTACCATGAGCACGTTACGATTATGCAGAAGAACAGAAAGAAGGGTGCGTCCGCGACCTAGACGTGTTCCGTCCAGATCTATAAAGACGATTCACAAGTACCAACTGTGTGGTTTATCTGGAAACAAGCTGAGATGTTCCAAAGCCCACCGATGACCCCCAGTAACGTATGCGTTCAAAGCTAAGCAGTACGTCGGTGACATGCGCAGACAATCCATCGCTCGCAAGACGAGACAAGAATATAAGGTAAATATAGAATTGGAGCGTGGAACGATGTATTTTCAGTCCCGGATCTACGTGATAGATTTACTTTATCGCGCATACGCATGTATTGCCGCGATCGGTGTTGAAACCCTGCTGCTATAGCAGTAGAGATCGTTCGCCGGTCGCGCGTCACGCGCAGTCCAGTCCCATTCTTCGAGGCGAACCTTGGCGCTTCGCTAGTGTCGGGTGCTGGCGTGATGAACGAACGTGTGACTGGAGATGTACGAAGAACTGAGAATGGGTGCCCGAAGGCAAAGGTGTCCTGAAGATAATCGAAATATATTTGTAATAATTTGTCGAAATAAAGCACGTTCGTCGCATTCGCGGCTCACAAAAAGTGAAGTGGTTCGACAACGATGTATACGCTCAGACAAAGGCACATGAAGGACACGGGTTCCATGAAAAACGCAGGTCTGTCTTCCAACATGTTCACTTGGGCTTAGTAAAACGTTTCCTTGGACGAGTTGGTTCGTGACTTTTGCAGAAAAAAAAAAGCCGTAACGATAAAGGAACAAGGACGACACAAGCGCCAGTCTTCTGTCGTCCTTGTTCCCTTTGCACAAAAAACACTTGGGCTTATTATTACGTCTTCTCAAACAGTGTGATCTTTGACCAGCGTAACACAGGAATAATAAAAGAGCCACAAGGCATGGTGCTCCGTCCAGTACCTCTTGATTTGTGTCCTCCGCCACACTGTTCAAAATTCTCCTGTATGAATTTCTTGTACTTTGAAGCACGGCACTTTGATGTCTTGAAGGCCTACTACATGATCAATTATGTCAAAACTGCTCGAAAAACGTAGACAAAGGGAGAAACGGACGACGCAAGCGCATTGTCGTCCGTTTGCGCTTGTGTCGTCCGTTTCTCTCTTTGTCTACGTTTTTCGCGCAGTTTTCACATAATGCATTACCAACTCGCCCAACAGTCTGTTCTTCTAAGTTACATGATCAAGTTTTGAATTCGAGGATATTTGCACAGTGTTCTTGGTAGTTGAGCATTTTCTCATATCTGATGTCCCGCAATCTATATTAGCTGAAACACTGATTGCAGGCACCTGCAAGCACAAACCCTTTATATTAGTCGGCGACTTCAACGTACACGTTATGAACCTTAGGACCGAGCTTTGTCGTCGACTCTTCGTCACTCAATTTACGTTGGTACATGCTGAGTGTGAAAACAGCGGGCCTAGACGGGACAACAAAAAGAAGCCAGCGCTGCGTACGTTGCTGTGTTACACAGCACAGTGTAAGTCCAGCGATGTGCATGTGTGCTTCTTTTCGTTATCCCGTCTTGGCGCGCTGGTTTCACGATCAGTATATAGACTAGCTGCGCATCCAAGGATCTACTAGAATTTAGACATATACGACAATGACATACACCAATATCGTGACGCTGCGACCGGCTAGCAAGAAGATGTTGCCTTCGATCGTATGCCGATGTACTGGATAAAAAGATAATCGTATGTGCTTCCGTTATTTTTTTTTTGTCGCAGCATCCAGGTATTTTCCGTGGTAAGACATAACATCATTTCGCTTCTTGAATGACGCTCAAGTTGGCTCGATAAGTTGGCAAGCACGCGCGCTCGACCAACAAGTACTCGCTCCTTCCTCCTTCGTCTTTTTTAGGGGCGAAGCACCTTAGGATCTAGGCTTGTCCCGGCTTGCGGTGTCGTCCGTGCTCACGGCAGAGCTCCGCCGTAAAATTCCCTAAAAAGGTTTACACTAGACGAACAACAATCATAATTGTGACAAAAGAATATAAAACACCTACAAGCACAAACCCTTTATACTAGTCGGCGACTTCAACGTACACATTATGGACCTTAGGACCGAGCTTTGTCGTCGACTCTTTGTCACTTTATATCACTCAATTTACATTATATGGGCAACGCTTGGGTAAAATATGTGAAACACAAAAAGAAAACGTTCAACAGTACACTAACATCAATCATAATTGTGACAGAATAATTTAGAAGTCCTACAAGCACAAGCTCTTTATACTAGTCGGCGACTACAACACAGACATTATGGACCTTAGGACCGAGCTTCGCCCACTCGTTATCATTCACTTCGTGGAGATGCGTTCCATTTTTTATCCCTTAACTCCCTTCGTTGCGTGCAGGGTAGCAAACTGGACGCATCTATCTATCTATCTATCTATCTATCTATCTATCTATCTATCTATCTATCTATCTATCTATCTATCTATCTATCTATCTATCTATCTATCTATCTATCTATCTATCTATCTATTCAATGCGGAATGTGCCCGTGATCTCTCAGGTAACTTACGCTAGACTGCTCCACGCGCTCGGCCTCAATGTTCGGGCGCAATACAAAGCCAATTACCACCAACATGGCGTCTCCTGCAGTTCCGGCGCGGTCGAAGCTTACGGAAAGGCAGAATCTGGGGCGCTCAAACAGAGTACGGCTCGACCGTTTGCAAGCTGCACTCCGAAGATTGACCGGATGTACTCGCTCTAATGGCCAGCAGCAGAGCACGTGTAGGATCAAATTCGCGGAAGTATCCTGTTATACACGTCTAACTGAGTGAGCGACTCCGAAGTGAAGAAGAAAGGGAAGCAGTTCCGAAGGCAACGTTTCTTTATGCGCGACAGCTGTACGACAGGGTCTCGTCGGGAATATTATCGGTAGGCACGTGTACGTGGTATCATCTATCACAGGGGTATCAAACACGCGGCCCACAAACCTGTCGCTAGCTGCCCGCAGCCCACGCATGACTGTCTTCGTCCCATCTATATATATTTTTTTATTTTCTTAAGAAGTATGTCCATGAGCTACACAGACATGACTGGTCACAAGCATTCTTTTCGTGAGGTAACCCATATGGTCACCTTCTGTTGAGACATATCCGTTGAACAAAAACTATATTTCAGTATCGGCGTCCAGATTTCAGTCACTCTGCAGATCGGTATCGATGTTTCTCGAATACTGACTCCAAATCCCTTTCAGAAATTACCTATGAATGAGATATGGGAAAGGCTTCCTTTAACACTTCAAATGACAGCGTTAGCTGATACCTTATATATAGTCATGTTGTGTGACAAAAGTGTCCTTTCTTTTAAAGCGAATAATGACCGCTGTCTTTCCTCAATCTATAGCAACGCCACACAAAAGCTCAAGTAAATGTAACAAAATAAAAGAAATGACCTTTGGCGCGACATCCCTACGATGTGATTGTGAGGCACACTGTCTGGATTAATTTTGACCATGTGGGTTCTTTAACACGAACCTAAATGAAAGCACTCGGGTGTTTTCGGATAAATTTCGCCCTAAGTTAAGATAGCGCCCGGTAACTCAGTATTATCCCATCCATATCATTCCATTTTCTGTTCTTTTTAGGGGAATATTTAAGTACCGAAGTGTCACACTTCACTTGACAGAAATATTTGTCTGTAGTGGGACCAGGACCATACAATAAAAGGACATCTTAAGCAGCAACTGAAGGCGGAGATTAATACATCGACTGAGAAGAAAAAGAAGATGCTTTCACCTTGAAGTCGTGCTAGGCGAATGAAGAAGAGAGCGTGTGAGCTTTTACATAAAAGAAGGGAAACACCAGTAATAAAAGGACAACGTAACTACACACCAGCAATATGAAAGCAGAGTTATCAAGGGCGTCCGGCAAAGATGTGCCGTTAGACGAATGAGAATTACATGTCTGTATGTATCAGCGGCCCTAAAGCTATCGGGCTTCAAGTTGAAGGGCTTATACTTAAGTTGGACTTTGATGTGCGTTATTGTAGCCCGTCGGCAGGATAACCGGTGGTCGTTAAGGGTAACTGACTGGATTCCAAGAGATGGCAAACGCGTGAGGGGGAGACAGAAAATTAGGTGGGTAGATGAGATTAAGAAGTTTGTAGGTATAACGTGGCAGCAGAAAGCACAGGACCGGGTTGATTGGCGGAACATGGGAGAGGCCTTTGCCCTGCAGTGGGCGTAGACAGGCTGCTGCTGCTGCTGCTGCTGCTGCTGCTGCTGCTGCTGCTGCTGCTGCTGCTGATGATGATGATGATGATGATGATCGTTTCCTTACTACTGCACCTATTCTTCAGGTACTTTCAACAGATATAAATCTACAGTATGCTCGATGATATGTCCAACCTGACGACTGCACACAATGCAACGGAGGGCATAGAAAACAACTGAGATAGCGCCGCCATGGTGGTCTAGTGGTTATGGCGCTCGACTGCTGACCCCTAAGGTCGCGGGATCGAATCCCGGCCGCGGCGGCTGCATTTTCGATGGAGGTGAAAATGTTTGATGCCCGTGTACTTAGATTTAGGTGCACGTTTAAGAACCCCAGGTGGTCGAAATTTCCGGAGCCCTCCACTACGGCGTCTCTCATAATCATATAGTGGTTTTGGGACGTTAAACCCCAGATATTATTATTACTACAGCTGAGATAGCTTCGACAAGCATCCAGCCGTCACCGGACAATAAGAACACCGTGATTTCACAGCCGCAAGAAAGAAGCTGCAGTTTCAGCGGACGCATGACAGCTCCGTTCCTATCTAGAGCTATGGCTAGAACGCGGCTTTTTCGTTGCCTTTTTCTTTCTTGTTTTCAATTTTTGGGAGAATCGGGGAGGGAGATGTTGAACTATCTGCAAGTTCATCTTCGCACTGGCGTAATTGTTACGTGATTGCAGCGTCACAGTTTTTGCCAAGACGCTATGATGTCGACACGCAATCATTCATTGCTCTGCTCTCGGCCGCTTTCAGGAATGATTCTGCGTTGTGTTCCTATATGCGAAGTGGTCTTACTTTAATTGCTTTCAATCAGTATCACATATTACGCCAATCACGTTAATGAGAACTAACAGACAATCAAGCATGGCATGGAAAGTATAGGTAATGTTATTTGTAGTAATTATGACATAAATGTGAAAAAATTGAGGTGGACGAAAAGACAACTTGCCACCGGCAGGGACCGAACCTGCAACCTTCGAATAACGCGTCCGATGTTCTACCAATTGAGCTACGGCGGCGGTCGTCCACCCATCCGCTTTATCCAGTATGTCTGTGCATTTAAACCTGAGAGTGTTAGCGCCGCTCGCAGCCGTAACGGCGAGTGCAGCACACTATCTCTCTCTCTCTTTTCTTTTTTTTTTGCCTGCTGGCGTCATGTAGCACGTGATCTTCTTAAGAGATGGCAGCTGCCCAATAAGCCCTCGAATACTACCTGAAGGCATCTAGTCTGCCAGAACGAGACCCACGCTATGAATGAAAGAAATGAGGGGAATTTAAGGGCTCGTCTTTATTTTTAGACGCAACGTTAATGAGAACTAAAAGACAATCAAACTTGACTGTTAGTTCTCATAAACGTTGCCTCTAACAAAGAAAACCGAGCCCTTAAATTCATTTTATTTCGTTCATTATGCCATTCAGTATTTTCACCTCGATGTGATCATAGGGAGTCCCATCATCAATACAGCAAACAGGAACCGACGATAAATCGCAGCCGCATTCCTTTCTTATGGAATTGGACTACTACAGTATATAAAGGGCAGCTAAAAATTAAAGTAAAAACAAGCAGGAAAATAACGTTCGAGTAAAGTGCTGAGAGCTTTGCGATAAGAAAGTACCTTGGGGGATCTGGAATGTCCAGCAAAGTGTCAGTACCAAACAATTTTTTTTTTCACAAACTCTAGCTGTGATTTTTCCGAGAGACAAATTGGAACTGAGCGTGCGCAACGCTTAGGCTGTCTCACAAGTGCGACTTTCTTGTTGTTTAGTAAACGTGCGAGCCTTTCAAAACCAGGCTACCTAGTGGTTCACAGTCCAACAAACATCAGAAATGAATCCCAGTAGTCTTGATATGTGCACAAAAAAGGAAAGCAAAAAGACTACAAACGCGAACCGTGAGATCAATTTACGGGATATGATATCGCGTAAATCTACCATACCTCGACAGTGTTGAAGAAGTCATGTTCAAGTGCAAGATAGACGAAGAGGTTATAACGAATCCTGCCCTACCAACGCGTGCCGCGAGGACCGAGAATGCATATAATCGAGGATGCAGGCAGAAATTACATTATGTAGTCAGGATCTTCTAATGAAAAAGAAAAAACATTCTGACGCCGTTGAAATGTTCGACATTTACGTGGCCTATTATTACCGCAGTGACGTCAAATCAACTCCCCAAAATTATTCGTTGAAAAAAAAAGGTCCCATTCGAATCAAACGCCACAATCATCAACAACATGAGCTAAAATTCCCTCTTGTTGCTCTGGTCGCAACGTCCTTGTCTGAATTCTCAGAACCACGAGCTACAGACGCAAAAACATTTCCCCCGCAACTTGGCGGAGGCGAGATCGGCCGCAGGCGAAGTGAAGACCCCGTAAGCTGCCAGCGACGCGCCAACGCCTACGGAGCTTGATGAGTCCCGCTGAGCTCGCGGTATTCGTTGCAAGTTTCGCGCATCGATGCCAAGCTCAACCTTTCGTACGTGTCGTCGGAGGCGAAAGTAAACAAGTAATGTAAACGGCGGAGAAGACTCCGCATCAAACTAATACGCTCTCTTCTCTCTTGTAACGCTAAGTATACGTTGCACTTCGACGGTCCGCCTACGTGGTCCTCTAACATATAGGCACGTCAAACATAGGCACGTCAAAGTGTACGAATCATCACCCCCAGCATGTTTATGTTTGTCATATTCTTATTTTTATTTTTTGTTTATATCTGAAAACTATGGGAAGATAGGCTGCGTTAGAGCCGGCTAACTCATCATCATTATATAACATGAAAAACACACACACACACACACACAAAAGAAGAAAAACTACACGAAACAACAAAATAATAAAAAGAAAAATAATGAGAAGCACTACGTATGCAGATGACCTTTGGCGTATAAATTATATGTTTGTAGCATATTTGCACCAATCATCCTTTGGCCGGGGCACACAGCGGTGATATACGTATGCTAATAGTTTACGAGAACATCAGTAATCATGCTGACTTAATTACCCACAGGTACAAGCACATAATTAGTCGAAATATTTCCACGCTCCAACTCCGTGTTGATGCATCCAACTATGTTGATGCATCAGGGGCCTATGACATCGGGTCAACTTTTCCGGTAATACGAGTGTGGCTGTGGGAAATGTTTATCTTGAATAATTGGCCAGGTATTTCTATCGCCACTGATGATGTGAGGCAAGCTGTCCGCAATGTATGTTGCCCGTATTGCCGCTGCGATGCACAATGACGGCAATAAACCCTCAACCGACCTGGCGATCGCACGCGCGCGGCGCGAAAGAGCAGCTTCTATCGCGCCTTGGCACGAACTTGGAACGGTGCCCACCAAAAAAGAAAAAAAAAAATGATATAGAGGTGTACCTTTAATGCGTGTTCTTTCTAGGATGAAACACGCTCTCGCATTCTCGGGAAGTGCGCTCTGAACGTGGCTAACTTGCGCTAACCGACACGTGCCGGCAACGTTCCTGGGAACTCCTTTTAATAGACAATCTCGTCGTCCTTTTCTGGTGTTTATTTTATTCCTCTTAATGTACAGCAATACACCTCTAGGTGTAACAAGAGCATGTGCTGACCGTCGTTCCGCGTTCCGCTTACCAAGAAGATCGCGAAGACACCGCATGCATCTAAATGTATTTTCACACTCTCACTCTATCTGTTAATTATTTTTCACTGCTTTGGAGGCCTCACAAGTGCCGCTGCTGAAAAAAAAAACTTCAGTGTACTAAACGAGCAACGCGAAAACACGGTAATGCGTTGCAGTTTGCTGTGAATAGGAAGGGATTATTTCGCGCCGTCGACGCGTTGATGCAGAATGATATCGCGTGAGTTATTTTGCGTTCGCCGCAACATTCCCATCAAAGTACCGCTTTTTCACAAATATAAGCTTAACTTGTTCCAGAACGGAAACGGGGTAAAGAAAAAAAGCTTATAATGTCACAACCAAAGCTTCTGCGCTGTTCTCAAAGAAAGTTTTAAATTGTTTCACCAAAAGAGTGATGCCAGCGAAATAAATGCTTTACACGTGGCATTCGTTCTGAATGTTCCTGGCAACACAGTGATTGCGATACTCAAGGAAATGTATTGCCGCAACTCCAAACTGCGTGCGAATGGGCTCTCTTCAGTGCCGCATGCCGTTTCGTGATGAAACAGTACCGTTACACTGTGCCTAATGGCACTGCTCTTGCAAGCGCTACCCCGGATGGAACAGGCAACCATACAGAGCAGGCATCACAAGTGCTTGAAGGTTGGCGCTACGAGATGTTGCGAAAACGTACGGCTCTTGGTTAATTTTACTGGTTAAAGGAATGAAATGACAAATTATAGCTGTTTGAGGATTTCGCCATCTGAATCTCGACTAGACCATAGTTAAGTTCGGTTCTTTCTGTTCTGTTCTAACTTGCTTCCTTTTGGAGAGGTTGAGGCTACTCCGTTTCTCGACGTTCTAAAGCATTAAAAAAAAGGAATGATTACCCAAAAACAAGAATGAACAAGTAAAGGAACACATATAGCAGACTGAAACAAATAAAAGAAAATAACACGGCAATGAGCAGTTCGTTTGCATAAGTTCACCTAAAATAGAACATTTACACGCACGCATTTCTGTGCAAGTTCTGCCCACAATATACAGAATAACATCACTTCATATGTAGCTGCATAGAGCTGCTCATCAGAAGCGATCATCTAGTCCAATGTCCATCAAGAAGTGTTTTAGGGAAATGTTTACTTTTTACTGAAGATGCTTTTCAGACCACGGTACAAATAATTTTTGTAAATTTTCTGAAAGGGAGCCTAGCCTGTCCACACTTGCTAGCATTTTGTCTGTTTTGCTTCATTTATTTTAGCACAGCCGTGTGAGCCTTACAGTGACGCTTGCCCCGCATGCGGAAACGTAGCCACGCTAGCGCATATGCTCTGGGAGTGCAAGGCAACGCACACTAACCCCGATACTGCTTCGGCCAGGTGGGAGGCGGCCCTCCGCAGCTCCCTCCTGGCTGACCAGCTCTGCGGCGTCCAGCAGGCCCGCGGAGCGGCCGGCAGGCTTGGTCTGACGGTCCCGACGTGGAAGTCGCCCGCTGCGCGCTGACGCGCGCCTTGCAGGACCCAAATGAAGTTTTTCAACCAACCAACCAATCCAGGAAACTAGAAATCAAGCTCGAGGAAGACTGAGTTGCTGGAATTTACTTAGAAACGCATAGCACAGCTGTGGAAAGCAGGGCATTTTATCAGTAATTCCTCAGGCATTTTATTGCACTGTACCCCAACTGGGTACATAGGGTCCGATGCACGTCTTCTGTGTGCAATGTGAAGTGTTGCGGTGTGCCTTCCACTCCATTACCCCTTTTCTACGTTGCTATATCGTCTTTTTTTATATTTTTCTCTCCTCTACAAGCGAGTGGGCATGGTGTTCCCTTTAGATGACAATTGCTATCCCGCTCCATTTTCAATCATTGTATTGTTCTGTATGGTTACATGAATAATTACATTAACAATAACGTTGACTCTGCAGTCTAAATGATGGAAGTACCGTTAATACGGTTGTCGCAGCATCAGGAGTCGCCAAGAAACGCCGCTGTGAATATTCAATAGATTGTGCGATGCGTGCGTTGCCGCATGTCATCGTGCTTCGAAGAGCAATATCTATAATTGTGTTCTCCCTAAGGAAAGCACGCATCGAGGCGGTGTTAAAATTAGCAACAAGTCAATTGACAGACTCTGCGTGCCAAAGACTCCATGATAGCAAGGCACGTCAAATGCCAATGGTATATAGATGCTATAACAATATTAGCAAGATCATCTCGAAACGAGAGCTCATTTCAGGATTCGTTCCAATCAGACACGGCCTCAGTAAACAGACACGGCTTCAATTTAGCAGTTCCCATGAGTTCGGTAAGCTCAGAAAGAGTAGTAGTGGTGTGTAACTGTGTTTTACTCCAAAACCAAACATCAAACTTTACATAGCGAAGAGTAGTCACAGCGAATAGTTGCGGTAATCAGCGATGAGTTTCGGGAGATATTTTAAAAATGAAATGAAGTCTTTAGAATGCAAAAAGCAGAAAGCAAAGCAGGGAGCATAGAAGCCTCAGGCACTGCATATGTATTTGTTAAAAAGGCAGCGTACTTATACCCAGCCATTTATGAACTTAAAGCAGAGGAAAGCAAGTAGCGTACGCATCATCGGCCTTTTCCCACACACGCACGTGCCGTTGGTAAACAGGAAGGTCGATGTCCTTACGGCGCAGAGGAAGTAAATAGGTGCGCAGCGAGGCGCACTTCAGAGAGCGCGCGTGGCAGACACGCACGCAGCTGCGGGTCGAAAGCAAGAGGCCAGCGATTCCTGCGTGGCCGGGGTAAACACGGCTCGAAACGGCGGCGGTTGCCACACTTGCCAGCAAGCGCAAGTGAACCACGCGATAGAGCTCCGTTCCGCTTCCTTTTTCTGAATCACACGGGACAGCAATACTCGCATGCAGCATGCAGGCAGCTAACGGAGCGCCGCTGTCGTTACTGAAATGCAGTGGACTTTGGCTATCTATCTATCTATCTATCTATCTATCTATCTATCTATCTATCTATCTATCTATCTATCTATCTATCTATCTATCTATCTATCTATCTATCTATCTATCTATCTATCTATCTATCTGTCTGTCTGTCTGTCTGTCTGTCTAAACCACCGAGATGTCGAAATTTAGTTGTGACGTTGCAATGGTGCACGAGTCTACAGCTAACGCTGGCGGAGTTCACGCGTTTGTTCATTTCGCTCTTTCCTTCGCTGCGCTGCGTTCGTCCGCTCGTCTGTCCACCTCTCCGAATGCCCTTCCCCAGCGTCCGAGGGCAAAACGCAAGGAGCACGCGAGCGTCTGTGGTGAGTAGTGGGAGTTGCCCAATTTCTGTTTGGGATGACGGTACGACATTTTCAGACCAACGAAAGGTATACAGCTTCGCTGCAAAAAAAAAGATAAAAATAATAGCGTCACAACCAAAGCAGTGAAACCAATACTGCGCACGGTAGAAATTACACCATCTCCCGCTAAAGGGGACCATGAGTAGATGCGAACCGGAGCACTTGCACGATCGCGTTCCGTTGGCGTTCGTTGGGCATGCTACCGAGCTCGCGTCGTGGAACGCGAAAAGCGACGCTACGCGCGTCGTATCTTCCATCTAGCCTGGCCGTTAATTCTCACAGGGTGGTGGTGGTGAAAAGCATTTATTTACAAGGAGAGGCGTGGGACCTCTTAGAGGTTCCTACAGACTAGGTGGAGTCTCTATTCCGGGACCCCATTGGTTGAAGCCGCCGCCCTGGCTCTACTGTACCAAGGCCTGTGGGCCTGAAGGTCTGAGCAGCCGAGCAGGCCGCCTCCCAGTCCTCTCGGTAGGGTTCGGGTGAGGAGTAAGGGCTAATTGACAGGCCCACACCATGTGGTAGGTGTCCGCCCCCTCCCCACAGTGCTGGCACTGTCCTGTGACCGTAGGGTCGGTTCAGGACATAACATTTGTTAGTCTGGAGTCTTAACAGGACGCGTATCTGCTTTGCTTCAACCCCCTTGCAGAGGAGGGTAACGGCGATGTTCCTTATAATTCCAGATCCCTATACGGAGGAGGTCTCCACTGCGTCTGAGATATGGACGCCATCTGGCAATACGTCGGGAAACATGAGTCCCCGCTGTATTGCGGGCTGGTGAGTCCCGGCGCAGCATCGCAGCCCCGCGAAGAGCGGTGAGGCCCAACGCGACCGGCACGCCAGCCAGCCGCGAATCCGTAATAATGCATCTGGAATTACTGTGAGAGGCGCAAGGGCAATGGCGACCTCTTCAGCCTGTGTTACAGTATACGCCCTAAAGTAGACACCTGTGTTCTTCGTGAATAGCAGCGGCTGTGTACCACCCCTCAGGGTTTGGGCCAGCAACGTCCACGTAGTAGACACCGCTCTTCTGTCCATATTGTAGCTCCAGCGCCCGAGCGCGCGCCTCACGTCGTGCGGTGTGTTCATCTCTGTCCATTTTAGTGGGAGAGGTCGAACCAGAGGGCTGTGCGCCACAGTTTCTGGTACCTTGTCAACGTGGCTTTTTTGACTAGTTGGTTATATGCTTCAGAATGGGGCATAGCGCTGGGGCATAGCGCTTGTCCTGTTGTCTCTTCCTCGTCCGTGTGTGTTAGCGCTATGCCCCATTCTGGTACCTTGACCCGCTCCTGTAGGTGGAAGTCATGTTTTATATGCAGTCGCGCAAGTAGACTTTGGCCAGAGTTTGTTTGGGCCAACCGTGTATACTGGTTGAGGAGATGGGCTTCCCTAAGCTCCCGATACGAGTTCACCACACCCAAAGCCTTGAGACGGCTATTGGATGTAGAGATCGGAAGATCAGAGCCCTCTTTACGTCTTCCTAATGACTGCTTCGATTTTTTTTTCCTCATGTTTGCGGAGGTAGAGGTAAGGGACGGAGTACATGACCCTGCTGGTTACAAAAGCGTGCGCCAGCCGCAACGCATCTTTGCACCGAAGTCCCCCCCTCTTGTTGGAGACCCTGCGGATCATGCGACCCACCTGGTCACCTATTTTCCTAAGTTTGGTCAGTGTTGTGTTCACAGTGCGAGCGGGGAACGCGGTCGACAGGCGGGCGAGTAGGAGAGGAGAGAGAAGGGAGGGGACGCGCATGCGCTCGAGCTCATCGCGGCGTTGCGCAGGAGAGAATTTCGGCATGTCTAGCCCGCGTTTCAGAGGAAGAGTGGAGAGGGGGAGGGGAGAGGGGAAGTGGAGAGGGAAAATGGAGATGGAGGGAAGAGGGAAGGTTGAGAGGGGTGGGGGATAGGGTGAATGGAGAGGGGAAATGGGAGAGGGTAGATGACAGGGGAATGGTGAGGGGGAATGGACAGGTGTTGTGTGGAGAGGGTATGCGCAAGCGCAGTAAGGGTGGTCACGCCGCACACCACCACCGGATTGAGCTCCGCCTTAAGATACTTCGCATCTAAAAACAAGTCAGACGCAAGTAAGTACTTAGAGTTATCACGGTCATGTCGCAGAGGTCATGTCGCATTGCGCCCTCGGCGCTACTCAGATCCGCAGCACGCGGTATATTGCAGTTTCTCCAGCCAAGCTCCGGATCGTTTTGTAAATAACCGAGGTCGCCGGCTCAATCCGGTGAAGACGGACGCAGAACGAAGGAGGTATGGGTTGGCTCGCTAGGGGGTCGTTCCGAGCTCCCCTTTGTCGAAATAAAGGGGGAGTCAGGGTAAAAATAAAGCTAAAAAATATATAGCAAAGACGTTCGCACGCCACGCAAAGCAATAACAGTAATCGCGCGCTCCTCCACGCGCAACGTATGTGGCCTCATACCGGAGGTCACGCGTAAAATTGCGCGTACAGAAGAACAATCTCCGAGTGACGAAACACACACGCTGAGGAGCACCCGCAGCTTCCTTTTTTCGTTTTCCTCTTTCACCACTGTTATGTTTAAAGTGCCTGTGGGTTCTCCGCGCTGATGACGAAAGAAAAGAAGCAAAGGCCAGTTTTATATGGCTGTGACCACGAAACAATAATAAACTACATAAGTCAAGTGCAAGAGTTACAAGCTCTCCCACGAAGCTTTCTATTAGCCGTCCCAGTGAGCGGGGAATGCCCTTGAAAACTCAGAAGGCCTGTGGGCGTAAGCGGTGAGTAGACGAACGAGGTCGGACTTCACCACGGAGCTGCACGCTACCGGAAAACGCTTGCGTCAATTCCAGACGCCAACGGAGCGCACGCCCACGCGAACGGTCAAGTGATGGTATTAAGAACTTCAGATAAACCTACGATCACGTTTATATTTGTGGTGCTATTGAGCGATATTTAATATTATTGTGTGACAGCTTAGATCTTCAAGCACGATGAGCTTGGTGGCCTGCCACGGTGGTCTAGTGGTTATGGCGCTTGGCTGCTGACCCGAAGGTCGCGGCTGCTGCATTTTCGATGGAGGCGAAAATGTTTGAGGCTCGTGTACTTAGATTTAGGCGAACGTACGTTAAAGAAACCCAGGTGGTCGAAATTTCCGGAGCCCTCCACTACGGCGTCTGTCAGAATCATATCGTGGTTTTGGACGTTAAACCCCATATATTATTATTACGACCTTGGTCTTCGTGGAGAGGAAAGAGAGAGAGAAAGATAGAAAGATAGCACATGACATTGCACACACAGAATCAGTCAGTCACTCTTGCGTGGTACGCGACATTTCTGTCACAGCCGCTTGTCCAAGTTCGTCTCTCTTAAAAACCTCAGCAGTGCCTTCGTCACCTTCAGCTGTCATGTCTTCTGTTCACGGCATGCAAGAACTGTTTCAACCGACATTTGTCCACTGTCAAGGCGCGCTAGAACGGACGCCAGTGACTGTCTCTGAACATTATATGCAGGACAGTCGCACAGGACGTGGTGTAGCGTCCTCTTTCCTCTCCATCTTTATTCTCCCCCACCCTGTCCCCATGTGTAGGGTAGCAAACCGGTTGTCCTATACTGGTTAACCTCCCTGCCTTTCCTTCTCTATTATTTCTTCTCTCTTCTCTGGTCTTCGTATTGCCGGGTTGAAAATAGTATAGGTAGGAAGGGAGTTGGTAGCAATGCGCGCGGCTGACAAGATCGCGCGCGCATCAAGAATATGTATGTGAATCAGATCAGCGGTGCGCTTGCGCAGTGGCCCAATTCACTATGACCACCGAGAAACGAACCTCACGGTTCATACGAAATCTGATGAAGTAGAGACACGGTGTCAGTAAATATTCACGAAAGAAATCGTTTATTGGCCGGCAATGTTAGGTGCTTTTTATACTGACTCAGAGCAGTAGTACTGACGTATAAGCACTTGCAATATAGACGTCTGCGTGGGAAGGAATCGTAAACTGTCACTGCGACATTAACATATCGAAATACGAAGAACAAGGTGAAAAGGAAGTGCGAATGCCCCCCCCCCCCTGTGCGAGTGCCCCCTCCCCTCCTAGTACCCGCCCTGTGTGAATGCCCCCTCCCCTCCTAGTACTTCTTTGTCCTGTCTTCTGACTGTAAGAGCATCAGTGGGAGGGAGTCGGTAAAAGAGGTGGGTGGTGCGCTAGGGTGAACACCCCCCCCCCCCTCCCTATGAAGAACCCTACGCACGCCCATGTTTGTGACTGTCCTGAAGCCCGAAAGCATGAGTACGTCGAGTCTACAAAGGTTACGGAAGAGGACGAAGCAACACATCGGGTCATCATACTCGGTGCGCCACCGGGGCGCCTACGTGTTCTGAGGCGCGCGTGCGCTTAAGCGTTACCGTCATCAATACACATGCCTGGTAGTTTGGTGGTGTACGTGTGTTGGGGCGCCACATCGGCGCACGTACACTCAAACGCGTCGCCTCTTTCTCTTTGCTGGGGGGCGGAAGGAGCTCGACAAAACAACGCGACGCTTCCTCGCCCCGAAATACGTTGTCGCCGGGGTGAGTAGGCGAAAAAAAATCACAGCATATCCACGGAGTGAATGATGATGAGTGGGCGAAGCTGCGGAGGTTCATCAGTAAACCGTGAATCTTCCGTGAATTCTGCCCAGTACATCATCACCGACGTGAGATCGGGCGCGTTTATACTAAAGGTTCGATGAGTTATGACGACTTGCAGCTCACTTTAATTTTACATGTAAGCTGTGAATTTTCATTTTTTAGAAAACCATTGCTTTAGAAAACATCTGGCGTCTTTCGTTAAGCAGCTGGCGTCTTTTCGTTTTGCTTTAGAAACATCTGGCGTTCTTTCGTTTTGCTTTTACAAAACATCTGGCGCGTTTTGAACAAAATTTTTATTGTTTAATCACGCACAGGAGAAATCTCACCAGGCACTACCTTGGAGGTAAACAATGGCTGCTAATGGGAATGAGAGACAGAAGAAGTCGGCTTTTAGCTAACACTTACACTTCTACTTCTACTAACGTTTCCTACTGGAACATGCCAATGGCTGCTGATGGGGAATGAGAGACAGAAGAATTCGGCTTTTAGTTAACGCGCACGCTGCGAATTTTTTATTGTTCAACAACGCACAGGAAAAATCTCCCACCAGCACCACCTTGGAGGTCAAAGCGTAAGACTGGCTACGCACTACGACTACTACGACTACGACTACGAGGGACGAACGGGTGCCGCGTTAAGGAGCTTCGCCCCTAAAAGGGAACAACGGGCAGACGGAGGGCCAAAAAAAAAGAATAAAATGACCTCTTGTACTGTAGAATGGAAGCATATAATATAGATGTTCGTCTTCGCGCCGAAAGTTTCAGATGTCTGATCAAACGCGAAAATTGACCGTCGGCATCGGCGGCGTCCCGCGTCGGCGGTGTCAACACGAAGGACGCAAAAAGAAATCACGTGATGACGTAACCATGTGATGTAATCATGACGTCACAGATCGCCAAAATTTGAGGCGTTATCATGACGCCACATGATGACGTCATCACATGACGTCATCATGTGGCAGGATCAGTACTGCGACTGAGAAGAAAAAGAAGATGGCTTTCGCCTTCGAGTCGTCTTAGGCGACTGCGTAAGGGACCCTGTGAATTTCTTGTCTTCGTAATTACAAACGAGCAAATTAGCTTGTGAGCTTTGAATTCAACTTTCTTTTAAATATGCTTGTTTTAAATGCGAAGCATTTCTTAGCGAACTTCTGCGACTTTGAGCGTATCTATCTATCTATCTATCTATCTATCTATCTATCTATCTATCTATCTATCTATCTATCTATCTATCTATCTATCTATCTATCTATCTATCTAGCCGCCTACGACTTTGTGCTCTCCCGTCCGTTTCGTTAATCGGATGTATACTAAAATTGGTGTGTCATAACATGGCCTTATTACGAACATAAATGACAGGTCATATCATGAAAACATGACACGCATGCCATGAACAGCATGATTTACATTCCACGGCCTTTGGCTCCCTGGCCGTTCCGTTAATCAGATGTATACCAAAATTGGTGTGTCATAACATGGCCTTATCACGAACATAAATGACAGGTCATATCATGAAAATCATGACACGCTTGTCATGAACAGCATGATTTACATTCCATGGCCTTGAGCTCTTGCGGGCCGTTCCGTTAATTTCATATATACCAAAATTGGTACGGCGTGACAAGAGTTCATGACGAACATAATGACAGGTCCTAACATGCAAAAACATGGCGCGATATCATGTGCAGCATGATTTACATGCCATGGTCTCGGGGCGCTCGCGGCCGTTTAAATGAGGGATACATACGAAAACAGGTATGACGAGGACATTTCTGCATGACGAAACGAACTGACACGTGTTAACATGAAAATCATGATATGCATGTCATGTATGACATGATTTACATGCCACCGTTATGGCCCACTCGCGGCCGTTTTCGCTAGATTGATATACACCAAAAGTGGTCCTACTGTGCGATGTGACTTTATGAAGAAAATGAATAAACACGTGGTAACACGAAAAACCATGACATCCATGGCCCTGTAGGTCATGATTTACATACCACGCTCATGTGCATTCGCGTCCGTTTCGCTTGCGTGATATACACCAAAATTGGTGTTACGCGACACGAACTGTATGACGGACGTAAGTGAGACGTTGGTAACATAAAAATCATGACATGCAAGTCATGTACGACCTGATTTACATGCCACGCTCATGATGCGCTAGCGGCAGTTTCAGGAGATTGATATACACCAAAATTGGTATTGCGCGATGTGACTGTATGAAGAACATGAAGGACAGTAAGATGAAAACCATGGCATGCATGTCATGTACGTCATGGTTTAATTGCCACGCTCATGATGCATTCGCGGCCGCTTCGCTAGCTCGATGTACACCAAAATTGCTATTGCGCGAAGCGGACTGTACGACGACGGTAAATGAGACGTGGTAACATGAAAATCATGACATGCATGACATGCACGACATGATTTACATGTTATGTCATGACGCACTCGTGCCGTTTCGCTTGCTTGGCACACCAAAATTGGTATTGCGCGACGCGACTGCATGACGAACGTAAATGAGAGGTGGTAACATGGAAATCGTGACATGCAGGTTATGTATGACATGATTTACATGCCGCGCTCATTGTGCATTCCCGGCCGTTTCGCTAGCTTGGAATACACAAAATTGGTATTGCGCGACGACCACTGTATGCCGAACGTAAATGAAAGGTGGTTAAACATGATAATCATGACATGCATGAAATGTACGTCATGATTTACATGCCATGCTCATGGCGCACTCGTGGCCGTTTCGCTAGATTGATATGCACCAAAATAGGTATTGCGCGATGTGACTGTATGAAGACATGAATAACAGGTGGTAACATGAAAACTATGACATGCATGCCATGTATGTCATGACTTACATGCCACGCTCATTATGCATTCGCAGCCGTTTCGATAGCTTGATATACAACCAAACTGCTATTGGCGCGATGTGACTGTAGATGAACATTTGTGACAGGTGGCAACTTGAAAAACCATAATATGCATGTCATGTATGGCATGACTTACATGCTGTACTCATGGTTGCACTCGCGGCCATTTCGCTCCTTTGATATACACCAAAATTGGTATGCGCAATGTGACTGTATGACGAACATAAATGGGAGGTCTTAACATGCGAATCATGTTAGCATGTCATGTACGGTATGATTTACATGCCACTGTCATGGGTGCGCTTCCGGCCGTTTTGTTAACGTGATATATACCAAAATTGGTATGGCATGACACGAGTGCGTGATGAACATAAACGACAGGTCATGCATTTATATACCATAATATGCGTTTCATTGGCACTGGTGTACACTAGATTGTGCATGCATGCGTGCATGGCAAACATGCGATAAATGGTGGACTAGATGCCATGGCATGAATGATTTCATTTGGCTCAAAGACAAACAAGGCGATGTATGCAGCTCTTTGCTGGCTGCTTCGCATTACATCGATTCCCACAGTGCGTGGGATCTGCCGAATTTTTTTGTCTACGCAACTCATTATTATTATTATTATTATTATTATTATTATTATTATTATTATTATTATTATTATTATTATTATATTATTATTATTATTATTCCACACAACACGCATGCCCACACTGTCTAGCAATATGGCATCACATTATTCGCATATCTTTTTTCATGGTTGCAGTCTTGTAATTACAGCATATTACCCACCACGGTGCTTTTGTAGTTATGGGGCTTGACTGGTGACCCGAGGGTCGCGGGATCGAATCCCGGCCGCGGTTGCCGCAATTTCGATGGAGGCGAAAATGCTTGAGACCCGTGTACTTAGTTTTAGGTACACGTTAAAGAATTCTAGGTGGTGGAAATTTCAGTCCCTCATATTCATATCGTGTTTTTGTGGACGTCAAGCCCCTCTGCCCACCCCCCCCCCACTAAAAAAAAGAAAGAAAGAAAATACAGCATATTAATGAGCATGTTCAGGTATAATATGTACAACTTATCAACCAACGGTGTGAGCTTGGTCTCGCTCCTTAGTACCACGTGTTGAAATCAGTGCTCGTCCTAATTTTCGCAATGCGGTTTTTCTGAATCAAAGCCTGACTTCAGACGCTATTCCACTGCTCCTCGCGCATTGCGAAAAACTTTTCGCTACTCTGTACGCGCCGTTACAAAACGTGATTTCGTGAAGCTAATAATAATTTGCATATCCCCGCGACTTTTAATGAGCTCCCTGAAAACTTCTTTTTATTCAACCATGAAATGTGGCTTAAGAAAAGGTTACAGTCTTATTTACTGTGCATTATTCTTATTACTACCGTGTTGAGAAATTAGGCGCCCTATGGCGTTTCCTAGCTGTTGTAAGCGATCTGGATCCGGTATTTTTTTTAACCTTTTCTAGGTGTCTTTTTGATCAGTGCCCGATTTCGGAATAATTCAGATTTCGTAATAAAAGTTTTTCTGCACACTTTCTTTCTTTCTTTCTTTCTTTCTTTCTTTCTTTCTTTCTTTCTTTCTTTCTTTCTTTCTTTCTTTCTTTCTTTCTTTCTTTCTTTCTTTCTTTCTTTCTTTCTTTCTTTCTTTTCTTTCTTTCTTTCTTTCTTTCTTTCTTTCTTTTAGGATAACACCGTATATTATAAAGAGAATATCATTTAACATAGGCGAAAAGAGCCAAGTACCTGCGAAGGTTAGGACCGCCGGCTTCCTGGAGGAATCAGTCAGTGAGAACGATGCCCGGCGCCAGGGCTTAGAAGGCCAGCCTCTGCACAAGCGTAAATGAAATAAATAAATAAATAAATAAATAAATAAATAAATAAATAAATAAATAAATAAATAAATAAATAAATAAATAAATAAATAAATATGAGGCGTCAAGTAAGAAGAAAAAAGAAAACAGCGGTTATTATATGACCGTCATACGGAAAACTGAAACGACAAAGCTCGCGCCCAGCAATGAGATATGGTCCGCCGCACACGCTACGTATCTTTCCTCTCGTAATTGTCTCCTGCAAAGCGCCCACGCCGCAGAGGATAAAAAGAACTCTAATTAAAAAGTCGTCCCAGTAGTGAGAAAATGAGAGGTGAAATTGAAAAGTCAGGAGCCGGGCTACGCGTTACGAAAAACGGTGAAGCCACTTAGCCCACGGCGGCCGTTCGTATAGACTTGTATTTGCACAAGGTGATCACTCTGCCGGAAAAAAAAAAGACGCGCGAAAGGAAATATAATGGCCGACCCTTAATGGCTCTATGACGCAGCGTTGTACACTCGCTCTAAAAGCGAGGATAAGTACTTCTTTCACTTGTCCCAATCCCCTCGTCCTCATCATGCCGCCATTTTATCCGTCGTCCTGTTTGATTTACTATCCTATCATTTGTCCTGTGTTCTACGCTCCTCGTATACGGACGCACCTTCCCGCTTCCTGATAGTGTTTGTTGCTTTCTCGGATCAACCTTCTACGTCGTTCTCATTAAATCTTTCCCGTGTATTTATTTCTTCCGCGTGCCCGCCTCGTACTTGCTGAGAACCGCGTATTTCCTTACTCGGCAAGTTTCTCTGTCTCAGTGCTTAATTAACAGGCTTCAGACACCTTTCAGTAATGCGTAATGATCTTGCGCCCCCTCTTTTGCGCCCCCTCACAGTAATGATTTCGCGCCCTCTCTTATGTGATTAAGGGGGGACGCCGCCCCCCTTAATCACATAAGAGGGGGCGCAAAATCTGCCCCATACATTGACTTAGTAGGTGTGGGGGGGGGGGGGGCGCCGCTATGAACCTTTGCCCCCCCCCCCCCCCCCCCCCCTTTATGTGGAACCCTGTGCACGCCTATGGTATCAGATACAAAAAGAAGACTTCTGCGAGCGCGCAGAGTTATGTCCTGTCTTTAAGGGGTCATAACAGGACTCAAAAAACCGCTTCTGTCGGGTACATTGTTATGGGGAATACAAAGGGATTTATGGAAGGTGGTGGCGGAAAAACTTGATTACTTATTCAGGGGAAGGGGTAGAATGGGAAAGAGCGAGTAAATGGGTCCCTATACTATGACTCTAGTGTTCCTGGAAGCTTATTTTTACGTTAACAAGAATGGGCCTGCTTGTGACAGCGACGCGTCTATCGCTATATATATTCCTGGTGCTGATGTAACAGCGCGATAACCAGACGTGGACGAAAGATGGAAGAACGCTAGTCTTCGTCGTCACTGCCCTCGATAGAAGTTTCTTGCATTTAAGGACAGCAATCATGACCATGCCATATTGCGCTACAGCATGGCTCCGTTGCACGCGGCCAGAAGTCTATAGTGTTTCTATCCGAGGCTGCCATTAAACAGTCTGTATTTTGGCGATTCATGGCGCTTCGCTGTCCATCACTCCTTTGGTCCCATTTCAGGTGTAGAGAAGCCTTGGGACATGGTAATGGGTTACCCTCTCCAGCGCCTTCTAGTGGGTTGCTCTTTGGTTGCTTGAAGAAAGAACGCCGCTCGCGCAGGGAGTTCGTGCCTTGCCGTGACTGTCGCCATTAGTCATTGTCGTTGAGTGCTGTCTATTAACACACCTTAACAATTTGGTGGAGAGGTGCTCTGCTCCCATTCAATGCCCTGGAGCTCCGATCCCGTACCTTGCCATCTACCATGCCTCAACACGCCGCCCAGCAACGCCTCCTCTCGCAACGAGCACATGTCCCGGTGTCCCCCGTATACGCGACCCACCTATCTTCACTGGCGCCGATAGCACCGACGTGGAGGACTGGCTCGCAATTTACGAGCGCGTCAGCATCCCCAACAAATGGGACGAAGAAGGCAAGTTAAGCAACTTGGTGTTCTACCTCGCGGGCGTAGCAAGCTTGTGGTACAACAACCACGCGTATCCGATTTTACGACTTGGGCCGATTTCAAGACCGCCGTCATCAGCGTTTTTGGCCGCCCAGCAGTTCGTAAGCTGCAAGCCGAACAGCGCTTACGTGAGCGATCTCAGCAGGCCGGTGAATCGTCAAAGGCCTACGTCCATCAGTCAAAGGCCTACGTCCATCAGCAGGCCTACGTCCGTCAAAGAACTGCGCAGTTTCGTCGGACTGTGTTCATACTTTCGACGCTTCATACGAAACTTTGCCACCACATAATCGCCGCTGACGAAGCTCCTTGGAAGTAACGGACCCCTAAATTCGTGGTCGTCGAGTGTGACGACGCGTTCGCAAAGCCCGGTTTGTTGACGTCTCCTCCCATACTACGTCACTACGACCCTACGGCCCTACGGAGGTACACAAGGCGCCAGCGGTGTAGGCTCGGCGCCGTCCTTGCGCAACGCAAACCAGGGTTCCCCGAATATGTCGTGGCATACGCAAGCCGTACGCTTACCAGAGCCGAGACCAATTACTCAGTCACGGAAAAAGAGTGCCTGGCGATCATATGGCCCTTACAAAGTTTCGACCTTATTTGTATGGTCGCCCATTTGATGTCGTCACCGACCATCATGCACTATGCTCGCTGTCGTCATTGAAGGATCCCTCAGGCCGTCTCGCCCGCTGGGCACTTCGCCTGCAGGACTACGACATCCGCGCGCTGTACCGAACGGACGCCAGCATGCTGACGCCGACGCCCTCTCGCGCTCTTCCTTGCCTGACGACAATGCCCCCTGCTCAGTATCTCACATAGCTGTTGCTTCAATCAGCGTTCACACCATCGCTACCGAACAGCGCAAGGATAAATGGATCACCTCGCTGATCGACTTGCTCACTGATTCGACGGCAAACACCATCCACTCGCCGCGTTACGTCGTCAAGCCCACCATTTCGCCGTTGTGACGACCTCCTGCCACCGACGCAATTACAACGCCGACGGCCGCAGGGCTACTAGTGATACCCAGCAGTCGGCGTTCTGATATATGCGAGGCCTTCCACTCCGACCCGCAATGCGCGCACTCTGGGGTATCCAAAACTTACCACCGCATTCGACAACGATACTTCTGGCGTGGGATGTGCCGCTACGTGCAGAAGTTCGTTCGCTCCTGCCTCGATTGCCAACGCCGAAAACCTGCAACGCACGTGTCGCCAGCAGGGTCTACAACCACTTACCTTGCCCTACCGTCCGTTCGGGCGCGTGCGGCATCGATTTGTATGGACCACTTCCTCTGAGCTTCGGCTGGTAACCGCTGGGCCATCGTCGCTGTTGACCATCTAACGCGATACGCCGAAACCGCCGCCCGCCCAGCGGCTACAGCGCGCGATGTTGCCTCCTTCCTACTACACCGATTCATACTGCGTCACGGTCCACCCCAAGAGCTTCTCAGCGACCGAGGCCGTGTTCTTATGGAAGTCGTGGAAGCCATTCTGAAAGAGGCCATGCTGTTCACCGCAAAACACTACTGCTTACCACCCGCAGACGAATGGCCTAACCGAACGCTTTAACCGCACGCTCGGCGACAGCTGTCAATGTACGTCGCCGCCGACCACACCAATGGGATGCCATTCTGCCTTCGTCACCTACGCCTATAACACCGCCCCTCAGAGCACTACTGGTTTTCACCGTTCTTCTTCTGTACGGAAGGCACCGTCGCACACCATCGACACGATACTTACATACAAGCCGGATTCATCTGAGTGTGTGCCTATTTCTGACACAGCCAGGCTCGCTGAAGAGTGTCGCGAGCTTGCCAAGACATTTACGACGCAGAAAAAGAGCTGCAGAGAGCATTCGCGATGGGCACCACCACATCTGAACTTGCGTTCCTTCCTGGAGCGCTCGTATGGCTCTCGGTCCTACCACTGCAAGTGGCTCTCTCCAAACTGCTGCCGAAATACGAAGGCCCATACCGGGTCGTCGAGCGCAATCCCCGGTCAACTACTTGATCGAACCATCGAACCAGCTTCGGACATGCGCCGTCGAGGGCGCGACATTGGCAACGTGGAGCGCCTCCAAGGCCTACTATTGACTCACTCATAGTGACGAGCTGTTAGGTCGCCGGACGGCTCCCTTTTCGTACCCGGGGTAATTGGTAGAGAAGCCTTGGGAATGGTATGGGTTACCCTCTCCAGCGCCTTCTAGTGGGTCATCCTCTTTGGTGCTTGAAGAAAGAACGCCGCTCGCGCAGGGAGTTGTGCCTTGCCGTGACTGTCGCCATTACTCATTGTCGTTGAGTGCTGTCTATTAAACACCTTAACACAGGCTATAAACTACGCAGTAGAGAGACACGTATGTTACCGTAAGTTCAAGAAACAGCTTACGCAACGAGTTGTTTTCGAATAACTGCGCTTTCTCAGTGTATGGCTAACAGTTAACGTACTGCACACCAAACAAACCGGGCATACGCACCAGACAGCCGAGGAAAAAAAAGCCAGGCCTGCGCGGAAAGCGCAGCACAGTCACAGCGAAAGCTGGAAGAGCGGCATTTCTACAGCCCGTTATAAACTCGTGTGGCTACTAATACAGGTACATTAGCAACGTACCCACTACGCCAACAAAGCGTAATTTTGGGAAGTTGGGAAGCACCCAGCACGACATTATTCGTTGTTCTGCGGAGAAGCGAAGGTACCATATGTAAGCTATTATATGCAGAGTTTGTGATGCGGCGGTGATGACGATGATAATTATGGTTGCGCCCTTTGTAAGGGTTGGAAGCTTTAAACGACCTACTAGTTACGTAATGCATATTGTGTGACGCCGGTCGTTATTTAACTGTCCCACCACGCTTTATAACACACTTTAACCAGAGAAACGTAGAACGAGAGAGAGAGAAAATTGACTTTATTGAGACCCTGAGGAATGGATCATGGGAGCCTTATGGGCTTCCTTGGCAACCAACAGAAGTGCACTTGCGAGGAACCCACTACGCTATAATCATTGTAATTTTTGAGAAGTAGGGCAGTAGACACTGTGCCCATTTTTCGTCATTCTACAGACAGCCGTGGTACCTGCTAAACGCATGTAAGGCATTATGCGCACTTTGTTGATGCTGTGCGTGATGACGATGAAGAATTATGGAAGAGCTCTTTGTAATGGGTTGGAAGCATTCAACAACCTACTCGTTGCGCAATTCGCATTGTGTGACGCCTGGTTACAGAATTCGCGTTGTGCGACGCTTGGTGCTTATTCTACTCTTTTACCACGCTATATTGCATATGCTAATGTGGTTCCTTCCGACATGAAGCCTGTATAGGACCTTTTTGCAAAGCAGCTTCAGCACCAGCATGGCTCAGAGGTTGAATACTGGGCTCCCACGCAGCGGGCCCAGGTTCGAACCTCGTTCCATCCTGGAATTTTTTCTTATTTAGTTTTTTTTCTTATTTCGAGCGATACTGGTTACGGGCGGCGGCGGCGGCGGCGGCGGACAACTACGGCACCAAAAACGGCCGGTGAAATGATCTCATAACAGCTTTCGCTGTAAAACGCTTAAAACGTGTCGCTTTAATACACAAATGCCCGCTTAAAGTAGCACATTTGTTGCACGTAAAATATTTAGGTGGCATTTTTTTCTCATATGCGCGTGTTCGAGCATAAAAGATCAGGTCACTGGCGCACTTATAAGGGTAGTAGGGATGGCTACGTATGCAAGTCGATTTGATCAATAGCACCGATAGATGTAAGCGACGCGTCGCTAGGAATCTCCACTTTTCTTTTCCGTACTTTGTTCTCGATCACTTTTGCTTAGTATGTTCTACGCGTAAAAGGGCTAAGAGAGGAGAGAGAGAGAAAATAAGGAATAAAAAGATATCTGAAGGCGAAACTTGCCGCTTCATGGGACAGACGTGCATTATCAAAGCCACGAAGAAGCACACTGCTTTGCTTGAAAACGTGGTGCTATACACGAACTGTAGTTTACAAGCTCGTCACGGCGAAGCGCTAAACAGCAACGCGCGCGTAAAAACAATCCGCATAAGTGCGTTAGATCTACCGAATTTCTTTCTTTCTTTCTTTCTTTCTTTCTTTCTTTCTTTCTTTCTTTCTTTCTTTCTTTCTTTCTCTCTCTCTCTCTTTCTTCTTTCTTTCTTTCTTTCTTTCTTTCTTGAAGGCAGCAGTTTTGGAAAAGGAGGCCACACCTGCGATGGACCGCTCCTTCCGCAAGGACGATACAGCAGAAACGAAAGATAATGGACGGAAAAATTGAAAAGCGAAGCGGAAGCGAAACGAAGTGAAATGGAAGGCTATAGAGGGGAATTCGCTGAGAGGCTTTAGGAGTAACAGCACAATACGAGGCCGTGGGGTACGTATATGACCGTGCAATAGCGGTCTCAGCGGTTGCCCCTGTCTGCCATCTGTGTTGTTTTCTTGTCTGCGCGCCCCAGTAAACACGGGGCCCTTCAAATTACACGGCCACCGCGTTGCGTGACGACGGCCGAAACGCAACCTCCGTCGTTGCGCAACCGAGACGTTGTCCGAGCAGGCGCGAGTGGTACGTGTATATACGCATCACTGATTGGCCCGCATTCGATGTTGCCGCAATATCACAGAGCGACTTCGCCGGCGTTACAAATTTGACCTGACGTCACATGAGCCGGTGCTCGATCGTCTAGACACAACTGCAATTCCTGCCGGTGCGCGAACACTGAGTCTCTTCTTCCTTCTATCATTTCTCTTGTCTTTATTTAATGATGTCTCCTGCCCCCTTTGTATGGGCTCAAATGGGCACCACCTTGGTTAACCTTTACGCCTTTTCCATCTTATCTAAAAGAGGCTCACACTAACCTATATCTCAGTTGCAGAATTTAAAATACGTCCCCTTCGTAAATGTGACATCCCGGCGTAGACACTTCACGCTGTGCATCCGCCTGATTTCGGGGCTTTGCATTCTGGCATAGCTCGTAAGTCGCGCAGTGAACTAACTCTAGAAATGCCCGATATAAAAGTAAGGTCATTTGTCGTAAATAAACGTAAACATCGTCATGACACGTATGTGCTCAGAAGTACCACACATGTATAGCTCATAATAGGATTTCGTATCTTTATTATTATTTTTAGCTGGGAAGCTTGAACTGCAACGTAACGTACAAGCAATCAATAGATTCTGATGAACGTTGTATCGAAGTGACACATACGCGTTTTATAGAGGCCTGACTAATGATGGGTAGACACCCAATGTCATAGGCCTAAATTAAATGTAAGCTAAGGAATGATGAAATCTATTAAACGTAACGCGCATTTTCATTGGTGTCAGCGATTTTGAGACCCGCCTATTGGTCGACAATATAAGCAAGGGAACTTGTGTATAAGGCTTTCTTTTTGTTACACAAGGGTTCAATACGAGTATAAACCATTTCTAGGTTCTGGTAACTCGACACCAAGTATAAGCGTCGCATATTATCAACTAATAGACACACCGCGGCACCAACCATCCAGCAGCAGATCGCATCACCGTATACATGCCAACCCCGCTAGGGCAGGTAAAACAATAAAAACCGATTCGCTTTCATTGACAGCTATAAGCTGATGTCACTATAATAACACAGCCATGTGACGAGCACAGCTGCGTGATAACAGTGGTGGTAAACATTGTTGTGAAGGAGCGATATCCTTATAAAGGGTCCTTAGCGGGGAGTGGATCTTAAACACAGCGGACGCGCTGCGTGTAGCTATGCGCTGTGGCCGTGGAATGCATAACGTATGTTGAAATAAGCGTCTGCTGTCGCGTGCGCATTCTGGTGTGGCCTTGGACACACAGACAGACAGTGAATACCGTAAGCCCAACAGTAAAGCGGCTACAATGAGTCACGCCCTTCGTTACATAGCGCGTAGCGAAGTCAGGGAAGGCATTCTTGTCATGCATTGATAGCGCTCAAGCGCAACGGCATCCGTTGGAACACAGAGAGCACCGCGCCTACTCTCCATGGCCCATCAGCGCGAGCCTTTTATGGCGAATTCCCGCATCCCGTGCATAAGTGCGTGCGTAGCGATTCAACATATAACGCACTATTTAATCTCCGCACTAGCGTCATTATGAGAAAAAATGTCAGAAGCGATGGTGCAGATATGGCGTATTCGAATAATTGTGTCAGCTTAGGCACGTAGCGCTAAATATGTCTGGTAAAGCCAAACATATGCAAAACAAACGCAGGGGCGGCGCCAGGGTTTTTTTTTGCTGGGGGCACCCACGACAACCGTGTTCTGTCCGGCGGGAGGGGGGGGGGGGGGGCAGGAGGGGGGGGGGGGACTTGTGCGTTGTGTTTTGACGATGATTGCTATTGCAGTGGGAAGGGGGGGGGGCAAAGGGGGACCACGGATAAAAAGCTGTTGGGGTGGGGCGGACGCCCCACCCCCTCCTGGCGCCGCCCCTGAACAAAAGTGAAAATCGCGTAATCGCATAGACATTTCCATAGACATGCCCGATTGCGATAGCGCCACCCCCCTTCCCACTTTCGTTCTCGTTCCTCTAACGAGGTGGTGTTATCCTCGACCTGACCTTGATAACCTCGCCTGGCGAAGTGCCGTGTTCCGTCATTCCCGACGCCGCCGTCTCTTTCAATCGCGTCGGCAACAAAGTGCTTTCTCCGCCCGGTGACCTCGACACGGAGAGACAGTGCACGCGGCTGTAACCCGGCATTACAGGGGCGAGTGCGCACTGCGCCTGTGACGTCAGCTACATCGACGGCATCGCATAGATGGCCGCGTTCCACATACTTCCACTCGCTTCGAACAACCAAGTTGAGCGGCGAAGAGGGAGCCGATCATTAAGGGCGCGCAGCGTAACCGTTATGATTACACGCCTGCAGGCACAGCGGTTCGTGCACACTTGACTCGTATGCGGAACTTATTTTGTAGCCTTCACGTTCCTGCGGGTCATACTACAGCGAGACCAAGCATTATCTTGCTTTTTTTTTTTTTTTTCGTCATAGTGCTGTAGGCACATCAACCGCAAATAAGCAGATACATAGATAGCAGCCTTTCGATCGTTTCTTGCTTACCTTCAGTTATAGCAGAAGCTTCCGGAAGTCTAGATCACTCGCTTATGAGTGCCACAGCGTGCATAAAAGCCACTAGATCAATAGGCTGACACTGGTTTGCGGTGCAGTTATGATACGACGTTCGTATACCGAACGGAGACGTTTCACGTTATGATTCTTCGAAACAACAAACGAAAAGAATGCAACGCACGCGAGCGCTAACTTCCAAGTCCGCAGCACTTGTGCTTGTCGCATTCTTTTCGTCTCCTGTTTCGGAAGTTTTTGCGCTGAAGAAGAAATCGTGGATTACCAGCTAGCCCAAACATGCACATTGCTAAGCTGACATTATGACATGTTTCAAGCTGATCTATGTTGTGACACGAGCGCAGACAGCTTAATAGATAGCTTCCACATCGTCGCGTGCTTCCCCAACTTTCGCTACCGTACAGATGGCTTCCCGTAGGTTTGTAGCACGTCGGTAGACGTATATACCCCCGTCTAGTTTAGGTAGCAGCATCTGTATGGCACGGCAGCTATTAGCTAATTCTGCCTCGGATATCATACGCTCACCTGTGACATCTGCTGTACCGCTGCATCGCAATTCTTAGTTGCTTCGTTAGTTGTCATGTTGGCGAAATTGCAAAGCGATCTTGGTCCACGGCTATTGTTTATTTGACATACACATTGAAATTGGGCTCGGAGAGCAGTGAAAACTGTAATATTCAGCTCATGTCATCAGTAAGGCAGTCAACGCTGATCGTCACCTGCACCGCACCGTAATCTCCCATGCAACACCTGCCCGTGATACTATACTTCTTTTAAGTTAACAAATCTGGAGGCAAGCTCCCATCAGTCGGTTGACCTCCGTCACCATCCACCAGAGTCAGCCACCTATAACGCCTGCGTGCCGCACCTCTAAGCTTGTCAAGCAGCTGCCATCGCACTCTCGACTCGCCCTGAACCCAGCTCCCTTCTGTTTTTTTCGTGTACTTTCTTCACTAGCCATAAGCATCACCTTTTGCAAGCTCTCTTTTTTTCCTCGAGTTGGTCAACTTTGTTTTTCATTCTACGTGCGCAACCACGCTTGTCAGCCGGATCAACGCCGCCTGCACCGTGTGCACAGCGTTATTGAAATCGTCACGCAAGTCATTCACGAGCACAGGTAACAACAAACACGTGACGCAACCGGCTCAAGGGCCATTTTGTGAGCATATAAGACGTCAAGTCTTGATATGAAGGGGGTGAAAGAGAAATGGAGAGGAAGTATTCACGTGCGACTGCGTTCCCACTGAACTGACAAAACCCAACTTCACTTTCGCAAACGCTCTTGCCGAGTCGTGGTTGACAGCCGAGGTTAAGAAAGCGTACGACAGCGCTGGCTCCGTGAGACCCCCTGCCTTTCAGTTTACCACGCTGCTTTTCTTTCAACCTCCATTTCATTCGCTGGTCCCCCGCATGCCCGTGTATGTGATAAGCCAGTAACCCAACTGGTGACGTCACGAGCGCTCAGACGGATTCCAGTATGGCCGTGGCACACATTAAGCACGAGTGGGTTGTATACCGACGAGAAAATGCACAAGCGACGCGTTTTCGTGCAGCGAACAGAAGAAACGGGTTGGATTTGAATATTGGCGTTTTTCAAAATTATTGACTAGGTTAACTCTAGAGCCATGCGCATGTATGCGCCGTGCCACCTATACCGCATGACGTTAAATATAATAAGAGATGCGAAGTATAGAATGCACATGAAATGGGAACCGTATACTAATTGGAATCGGATGGACTGTCCACATACATAGCCCGGTGATACCTGTCGTTACAAGGTCTACCTCTTAGTGCGTGTAATTAAGCCCTCAAATATTTGCATAAGATTCATGTATTAAATGCATAATGCTCACCGTAACTTCGGTATATTTCATTTCCTATGCTGCATTGTCTTTGGTTCGTCATTTTCATATGAGTGCACATTACACTGCCAGCTCACTTCGACTTCTAAGAGCTTTTCTGCATTTCAATCTAGACTGCGTTAAACAACCTCGCCAGGATAAAGGCATCCCCATAACGACCACGCCCTCTTTAGCCAGTCCAAGTGCATTATGGACTAACGCAGAAATTAAATCCTCATGTGCCAACATGGTCGTGAATGCTCGCTGCATGCCGAAGTGAAATGAACACCCACTACGTGACGATTTCTTTCACCATAACTATACGCAGCATACTTAAGCAAGTAACGTTGCTACAAGAACTTCCATGGCGATTATTTCTTCAAAAGTTGAATGCGTGCTAGAGTTTTCACAATGGCATTCCCAGAATGGCGTCATGCAAGAATGGAGAAGGACATGAAATAACAAATATCCTAGCCTGCCGTTTTCGCCATTGTATACACACAGTTCGGGATGCTTGGTGCAGTGTACATTCTTTGTTTCTTAGTGATTACCGGCGGGCTGATTAGCATAATGCGCGCACAGTTTGTGTGAACACTGGGCTGCATCACGCAAAGGTTCCTTGAGTTTTTTTGTTTGTTTGTTTTTTGTATGAAATAGGTAAGCGCATTCGCCTCAACATTAATTAGAGCGCTGAAACGAGCAAATGGGCCTGCTCATGGTCGTGCCGCTGATTCTTGCTCACTTACGGGAGTGTTTGGTGCCTTCCTTCAAGATCAGCGGTGGGGCATCCCTTGCGTGCAGCCAAAACAAACACCCCGCTGCCAATGATCCCGCTTCGGCGCAGACGTCAGACGGCGTCGGACGAAGCCCCGACGCGCCATGGACGGGAAGTTAAAATTAGCGTCGAGCGCAAGGAGCGAAGCCGACGTAGCCAGACTTGGTAGTGGTTCATCAGAGCACTAATGTTTAGGTGTGATGACGCCAGCCACAGTGATTGACAAGTGTACAAAGGCCGTTGCGCATGACGCAAAACAGAGCGATTTTCAGGCTGCGAATTCGCTCGCAGCGAAAACAAACAGCCAATCGCTCTTGCCGCAGCGGTCAGCGGCGAACTACTAACATGTTGGAAATTTTTCGCTCTGTTCGCAGCGGAGGAGCGATTTTTCAGTCAAGACCCGTCGAAATTGCGCCGACCCGGCCGAGCCGTCGAAATTGCGCCAACGAGATTGCTTTTTTTTTTTATGGCCGTTGTTGCGTATTCTCAAGTGAATTTGATTGGAAAGTGTTTTTAAATGACAAAACACGCGTGCTCTTCGCTACCGGTGATGAAGAGTTAAGAATATCATAACTAGAGGCCGGATTTTTAGGCATTAAAAAAGCTCGTTTTAGGCGCCAAAAATAGGCAGGCAAAACAACGTTTTAGGCCTCCGAAATCATAAATATAGGCACAATAAACTTTCACATAAATGCAAATAAGTTCAAGCGAAGACGTGCGCAACCTCTATTTACGACAGGAAAACAATAATGTCTTAAGATGGCACAAAGGCGCCAACAGTTGAACATAGCCATGCGAATGTGCTTTGTCCCGCACGGTTCTCAGAAAATGGTCTCTCCCGTGTTCTGCACGGTGAGTCAAGTGTCCGCTGTCGAATCAACACACTCCTGGGTGTCTTTTCGGCATGACTGAGAAGGACAGAGCAGGAGCAGATAGCCAGATCGCTAAATGACCAGAAGGGAGGGATTCCCCCATTGGCCAGGTGGGGTGGGTGGGGGTGGGGTCCGGGAAAGGGGGGTTCAACCGACCCCCGCCCCCGAAACTTTTCAGTTTCTCATGCGTATACACATGCACACATACAAACGCACGCACGAACAACATAAGGTATATGGTTGAACAGCCCTTCCCCCCACCAGAAAAACGTTTCTGGCTACTGCAGCGAACACTTTTAAAAGTAAACTACAAACAAAACAAAAGCTGCGTAAACATCACATTTTTCTTGCTTTTTTGTTCTTCACGCTCCTTTCCGCTGACGGCTCTCCGCGTGTTCGCATTCGCCAACCGCTTGCGCCATGCCAGCACGGCGGCGAATGCTCGCCGGCGGGTCCCACTTCACTGCTGCTAGTGGTTATTTCCGAGAGATGTTCTAACTAGAGGACTATAAGTTTAAGTTAAACCCCATAGTTCCGAACAGTCAATGTAGCGCGGCAACGTGAATCACGGTCTCAAAATGCACCCGGGAGCGAAACCTGAGGCTAAATATTGTTCATATAGGCGCCAATATTTAAAATAGGCATTTATAGGCATTTATAGGCATTTGTGAGCGTTTAGGCACGAACGCCAAAAATAGGCATTTATAGGCACTATAAAAACACTATAAAAGCGCTTCTTAACCTCTAATTCATGCTCATACAACAAAATGGCGCGATAGGAGCGCAAGGAACAAAATAGGCATTTGCCTAAAATCCGGTGTCTAATCATAACGCACAGATTGTTACATTACATTTAAAAATTATGCAGTGTCTGCCACAAACAACGGCAGCAAGCAGCTTTGCGCGCCGCGCCAGTCGCAGTGCGAAAATCGCAGACCATTAGCTGTCCATGTGAAACGAAACCACCATTAGCAGCGGTTGCGAACAGAGCGAATAGAGCGAACCGAGCGATTTTCTTCGCTGCAATCGCGGCATATGAAACAGCCTTAAGAATGAAGTGCTTTCGTTCTGATACTGTTGTCGAAAGTCTCCGCTTCTTCAAAGTGCTTCACTTCGTTTTGATGTAACCTTGTGCAACACGGCGATCTATATATCTGCTGCAAAGTAGATGTTATATCATGTGCACGAGTGGCTACTCACTGTTCCAGATAGCATTTCTTTATGTTTGCACTCAGTTGCACCTGGTTGTGCTTGATTAGGTGATTTAGCGGGTGGCTATAAATGATAGCCGCCACAAATAAAGTCTTGTTCTGGCAGCTTCCGTCTGGCGTGTGTCTCGGATGCTACGCTCTCCACCCCCCGACACGATGTAGCGATATCACTTCCTTATGGTAATTGAGATTTTTTAAGGCGAAAGCCTTATATGCCTCACCAAATAGGAAATTTGACCGTCGGCGTCAAATTTCGAGGTGAGGTGACTCCAATCCTGGGGGCATCAGTGCGAAACCACGGTAGGAGCACGGCGCTTTCGGAGGGTGGCGGGGCAGAATAAGTACATCTAGGGAGCCTATATGACCGGCCGTTCATGTAGGCTTCCTAATGCATCGACTGAGTAGAAAAATAAGATGGCTTTCGCCTTCGAGTCGGCTTAGGTGAATGCACAAGGGACCCTGAGATATTTTTTTAATTTAGAGTCTAATTGAGCAATAACAACTAAAGTAACAATCAGAGCAGGCTACTGTTGGTGTAGGTGAGTTCAGCATCGGATAATTTCGCTGAAGTATTTATTTTTTCAAGTAGTAATTGTACTACGCGCCTCAAGCTCTAAGCAGACAAACCTATTGCCTTCATCAAGGCATCTTTACTGGAACTCCAGACTTGTTTATCCTTCTACATGTCTGACTCTATAAGAATGTAGTCACTAATCAAGGCTATTGTGTCGTTAAAGTCAAAATTTGTAACTTTCAGGCTTTGTATTGTGTCGTTAAATTCAAAATTTGTAACTTTCAGGCACAATGCCTGAGTAACGCGCGTTGTAAGCTAGTGTTTGACAAAACCTTAATTTCCGGAGGGCACCCTCTTTAACTGCACCTTGACACGAGCCGCTCTTACATCACTACCAATGCCACGATAAGCGATCCTACTCAGGTCAAGCGCCGGCGTAATCTTTTGTAACTACAGCTACAGTTATGCATGCTACAGTAACTACAGTTGTGCGTTCACTTCATGGGTAAATGTATTACCTACTGCGGCCACACTGGAACGCTACTTTTTTACACGCAGAGCAGGAATCTGTGCAGCTACGCAAAGAGTTCATGCCATCATCATCGGCAGGGGGATGCAAAAGAGGCACTTGAATTCCCTCACCCCCCCCCCCCCCCAACATTCAGCACATACTCCGAAATTTAAAACAATACCAAAGGATAATAGCAGGGAACTGTCGTGCACGGCACAACTGCGGACGCTTGGTCTACGGAGTGATCCCTCCGTGTTACTGTAGCCCTAGTGTAACACACACATGACCCCTAGGAGGATAAATAGACGAACGCAGCAACTATCGCGAAAGCGGCATAGCAGTCGTATTTCCCCGTCTGACTATCGCGGTAGCGAAAGCTGCGGGTGTCACGACGTCTGTGTGCGGTTATTCCTTCGCAGCGGCCGTCTCGCCACCCTTACGTCACAGGGATTTACGAAATCGGGCTGAAGCCTGCATGGTACAAGCGTGGACGTCTGGCCGGCGGCTGTAAAGAAATAAAGGAGCAGTAGACGCCGTCTAGGTCCGCTTCTAAATCCGTCTCACTTACTCGTCAGCGATAACAACGTGCGACTGCACTCGCACGGACATGTGGAGGTAGAAGGCAGTAATGAGGCACGAAACGGCGCTGTGGGGGACTTCTCAGATATTCGGATGCAGCTTGAAAATAGGGATTATCACTTTCATGCATTTCCAGCGCTGAGGCGAAATAGGAAAAAAAGCATGCAAACGCCAACAGAGACAGTGACACTAAGAACTCTGTTCTTCAACTGTTGAAGACTTGAAAAGTTGAAGACCAGCGTTACTGCTGTCCCTGTCGGTGTTTGCATGTTTCTTTTGTTTTCCTATTTCGCCTAAACTCTGAAAATGCATCAAAGTTCAATATTCCAACTAGCCCAGCAAGCTGATTTAAGTGATTATCACTAGTATACCTAGTGTAAGTACACAGAGATTATTTAATTAATTTGCAATAGAGATGTATGCGAGACCGTGCGCCTAGCTCGCTACTGAATATGGCACTGGGGATACATGAAATGACCAATTAGTAAATAACACACACACACAAACACACACGCGCGCACAAAGACATACACACGCACGCACGCACGCACGCACGCACGCACGCACGCACGCACGCACACACACACACACACACACACACACACACACACACACACACACACACACACACACACACACACACACACACACACACACACACACACACACACACACACACACACACACACACACACACACCGTTCCCAAGCAGAGAGACAATAAGAACAGGCATATAGAACATCTATAATGCAATGTCCCGGAGGCAGAAAAGTAGAGCCTTTGAAGCGCTCGCAGGCCAGTATCAGCACTGATGCCATATTTGATAAGATGCTGCAAGCTGCCTCGTAAGTCTAATGCAGATTTTAGGAGCTCTCGCTCGGTCACAAAACGCATGCAGAAGCAAGAAGCACAAACCACTGTGTAAGGCCTCATTGCACAAGCTGCACGGTGGCGCTAAACACGTGCACACAGAAGAGACACGGCGTGTATTACATGTTTCATTCTGTGGAAGCATCAATGTTGCGTCTGCAGCAACAACAACGCACTTCGGTCCATGGTCGGCAAAGTCCGCGAGCATTCGTAAAAGAGACTCTATATTATAATCGCATCTTATTAGGTTGGGCTTATGGAGTTTAACCCCGCAAAAGGACTCAGGCTATGCTGTTTACGGTGTCACAATGTGACAATGCGTGGCGTATAAACATCGCATTAGAGAAGGTGATGCATAGGATGAAAGCAAAGACAAGTGCGCGTGTCACTGCTAGTTGTATAGCATTTAATAAACCACTCCCTGAACGAATGCACCGCTTCTCATAGATCCCAACTTATGTGTTGCATCTGTATAATTATTTTACATTCATTACATTTTCTCACTCAAATGAACCAAAGTAAATAAAGTAATACACTCTGCCGCTACTTTCTTCTTTTTTCTTTTTTTTTCTTTTTTTACGACAGAGACTTGCCCTTAAGGCATAATATTTGTTTACTTGAGGAATGGTCGAAAGCGCAGTTATATTACAGTGCAGGTCATACTTTAATTGCCAGATCCGACTGACTTTGCGATGTGACGTCAAAATTTCGAGAGGGCCAAGAATATAAACGCTGACTGAATTTGGTGGCAGGAGCAAGAAGTGACGAGACAGCACGAAAGAACACAACAGAAGCAACAAAACGAAAGTGTAGTAAGTGACGGTCAGAACATGAAGCAAACCAATCGAAAACAGCAATATTATACACAAATTAGTTGCCGATGGCGGGATAAAGGCACCCAAAAAAAAGCGCCGTCTTCTCCAACGCTCCTATAGGAAAAGTAACTTTCTTGGTAAAGATCGCACGCAGTAAATCGACAAGCGCAGAACATAACAAATGCCGCGACATTCAGTCATCTTTGGGCGTGTTCTCTCGCGCTATATTTTGCAGAGTAGGATGTCGTACAGAAACTCCCAAGAATGTATTCTTTCACCAAATTGCCTGTCATAAGCCTACCGACTAGTGCTCCACCGTCGATGCAGGATGTGTGAGGCCGGTGATAGAGCTTTCAACTGCTGCTAAAACAAGAAAGCTTAAATGCTGAGGTATTATGTGCCCAAACCGAAAGGTGATTATAAAACGTGCCTTGGACTAATTTCGACCACGTGGGGTTTTTCACTGCGACCGCACATCGAAGTTCGAGACGTCTTATTTCGCCTGCGTCATTGGGATGCTTCAGCGGAAACCTCTTATGTCGAATAAGCAAAGTGGCGACTGAACCACCTGCGCCAAAATTCCTGCACACGCTCGTCAGAGACAGGTGGTTTTCCTGCGACTGTGGCCTCGTTGCCACGGTGATAAGGGTGACGACATCATTGGTTGTACGTTGACTCTTCTGACCAAAGTACGAGTGTAAACAATGTTTTTTTCACGAGATAAACAAGCTGGCAAGATAGACCACAAAACACTGCACTCATAACAGCTGCGGAAGGTTCCGATATGCGGTGGCAGGGACAAGACCACTGTTGACGGCCACGCGAAACACGATGACACTTGCACATAATAGAAAAAAAAAGCCAGTCTGTGTCACCGGGTAAGAGTCCCTCTTAAGGGCCCTTATCTTAGGGGCCTCCGTGATATCAAGCTTTACTACTGTCAGTAAATTCCGAGCAGATTCGTGTAGCTTACGCACCCTTAGGGCTCAACAAACGTCTCATAAAACATGTTTACTCATTTTTTTATAATCTTTACCTACAACTATTAATGAAGTGAAGTGCCTTGCTGGCACTAAGCAAATGAAACCGTGCCTTATCTCTTTACCCATGCGTTTCTGATATGAAGCGGACATGCATGTGTACATTACATAAAGAGATAGAAGCGAATTCATGCTGTTTCATACTTTAATCAAAAATTCTCCTTCCTGTATATATACTCATCGCTTGTATACGATGTACGATGTTGTTACCACGGCCCAATAAAAATTCTCTGTGCGAATGAAGAAAATCTTCGTGTTATGACAGCAAATATTCAAACGTTTAGGCAGCATTATCCAACATTAATTAGCCAGCACTGGCCACAAGCCAAAATTAGTCCTTGCTAACGAGTGTGGGAAGTATGCAAGTTAATACGGCAGTTGAAGCAAAGCAACTTAGTGAGGCTCTCAGTTATAGCGGACTGCCTTCGGGATGGGCAAATACTTTTCGTCAGAATTTTGACATCGTAACCCGTTACTTACACAATGCTGGTAGAAGATGGCTAAGGAAGGCAGTGTATCCAGTACTGCAGCAGGTCAGGCCATGTGATGCGCATGCAGGGCAGATAATAGGTGCTCCTGCGCAGCTACAGAATAGATGCCAAGTTAAGGGTAGCTTCGTAAGCAGAGGCCCAAGTGGTGGGGTGGAATTAGGAAAATGGAGGCCATAAAATGGGGCGCGTTGGCGCAGGAGATAGCTGAATGAGGATTGCGTCCTGCAGCGGACATGAGGATAATCATGATGATGATTATGATGATGATGATGACTATGATACCTCCGCTACATGTCTGAGCACACGCATCGCTGTTTCACGTTTAGGAGACAGCATGTCCGGTGGTTGCAGTGAGACTCTAGATTTGAAACTAGGTCGCACAGCCTTGCTCGCGTTTTTCGAGCGTTTCACATCTCATTACCGCAGCCCACACAGCAACGTGGTTGAGCAAAAGAAGAGCGATGTTTCCGCAACATTGAAGCCAGACAATTCTATCGCTAACGCCTGCGTGAAGAGGGGAAAAATGAAAGAACGATACATTCATAACCAAACGCAGACGAGGTCCACAGACCGACTCTCATATATGAAGAGGTCGAGTGTCAACGGCTTCTTTCTGGAATCTTCGTTCTCTTGACCTCCCAGACGATGGCCGCATATGTTGCATCACACCCTACATGCCCTGTTCTAAGCTTATCGTAATTCTCGGCATCTCCTTACCCTCGTGCGACGACCGCCCGTGAATATCAACACTTAAGTGACTATAGACACGAGTGCCAAGTGTCAGCGATGTTGCCACTTGAAGCGTAGTACGCGATGCGTACGCGCGCTTGTCTGTGTTCGCACTAAGTGGACTAGATGTATGCCAAGCTTTAAAAGGGACAGAATGCGCAGCGCGCAGTTGAGAATTGAAGGGTGAAATGGCATTTCACACAACGTTAATGCGCCAGGCCACACAGCCGTCACATTGAAAACGAAATGTTTGATAAGAGGGGGATAAAAGGGCGTCATGCAAGAATCGAGAAGGACATAAAAGAACAAATATCCTGGCCTGCCGTTTGCGCCGTTGCATACAAACAGTTCGGGACTGCTTGCTGCAGTGTACATTCTTTGTTTCTTAGTGATTACTGGCTGGCTGATTAGCATAATGCGCGCACAATTTGTTCGGACACTGGGCTGCATCACGCAAAGGTTCCTTGTTTTTTTTTTCTTTTTTTGTATTCTTCTTGCTCTTCATTGTTTGTAAGCATGCCGACGTGCCTTCGTTATCACTGACATCAGCTATTCGTGCACCGGGTAATGAGGTGTGAAGAAGGACCGTTACATATAATACAACCCTTTGATTGGTGTGGTGTGAAAGATAGCGCTCTGAATGTTGTCGAGGCTATATTATTTCAATCGATTTCGGCATAGGCCTCGCTATGCCCGTCTCCTAGCCAATAAACCAGAGTTTACGAATTCATTACATTGCTGACCTTTCTTTATGTCAGTTAATACTGAAGCGCGTGGCTGGTGGCATCCACCTAGACAAAGGGAGTTACTGAGAAACCAGCCCACTTTGGATGATGTCGATGGGGTCCTCATCGTCAGACTCTAATTATGCTGATTTCAGGACAAGCCACCCCCCCCCCCCCCCATCTCTCAAAAGAATCTCCGCACGCACACGTTCTGCATCAGAACTAATGTAACGTCTCAATTCTATACGCCACGCTTCCTTCGAGGTGCACACAAATTTGTTCGACGACCCCGTGTGATGTGCATAAGCAGCGTGGAAAGTGTCTCCGTCAACGCCAAGGAACAACGCCCACAACTTACAGCGGTAAAGAAAAAAATATTCAGGAGCCCTAGCCCTACTGGGAAAATGAAGGCAAGCGAAGCTTTGCGTCTGCGCGCTCGACGTACTTTCTTCCTTTCTTTCTTTCTTTCTTTCTTTCTTTCTTTCTTTCTTTCTTTCTTTCTTTCTTTCTTTCTTTCTTTCTTTCTTTCTTTCTTTCTTTCTTTCTTTCTTTCTTTTCTTTTTTTTTTCTGTCGCACTGCGCAATGCTACCTCTTAACTGTTTCCTTCCGTCATGACTAGAATTGGTCCTTCATCCACGGGCTTAGCACCGCAACACATCAGCTGCTACAGGCAACAAGGACGGTCACGCGTTCATATTCCTGCAACAATGAAACGCGGTGGCGTGAAGTTACAAGTCACCTCGATAAAAGATCAGGCTGCCGTGCCAGAAACGGCTGAATGCCGAGAAGTTCGCGATCGAGAATGCATCATTGTTGGAAAACCGCGCATACAAACACGCGTGCGACCGGCGCACCTTCGAGGGCCGCATTTATGTACTCTCGCCGGCGCCGGGTTTTTCGAGTACGACGCTGCCACTGAAATCTGCGAGTTACGAAAGCATCGCTTAAAGATATATAGACAATTTTACGCAAGACACATGGGCGTGGGTGTCACGTGGGTGCGACCCGCCGCTGAACCTCCCCTTTGAGGGGAATCGGCCACTCAGAACCTCAGTAAAGTTATTTGACTGACTCACTCACTCACTCACTCACTATCACGACGTGAATTAATGAGGTCATTAAACGTCGAATGCACCAACCCAACCGTTTTCATGGGTATTCGTCTCACTTCGTTTATTTGTTAAAGATGCAAAACGGCAAACCCATTCGTAAAACAGTCTCTACTTGAAGCAGACGAAGAGGACGAGAGCGGCAGACGACAAAGCAGCGGCCGCAAAAGTGGGCGAGATGAGAGGGCGTCGCTGAGTAGGGCTCGGCCGTTTTAAAGAAAGCAATGCGGAAAACCCCTGATAAGGAGGGAGTCCGTAAACGGCAGCGCCACGAGCCTCAAGATCCAAAAGGGGTCGGTCCGATGTACACGCGCTCTTTATAAATAACTCCCGACGGGACGCCCCGACAGTTGTCTGCGCAGAGAACGCCTTCTGTGAGGCCGCTGCACGCGGCTTCGTGTTCTTCTCCGGACGGCCTTCGAGGGCATTCATGCGTTCCATGCAGGCGACAAGGGCCGCGTACGTTCGTAGTGAAGAACGATCGCGACCGCAAGCGAGGTTATGAGCCTTGTGGCACGTGTCATGTGCGCCGCGTTTCACGCAAACACCATTATATGTGCTCGTGGGTAGGCTCTCCGTAGAGAAGCCAACTATTAGGAGCCGCCTCCTCTGGTTCGAAGTGCGCGGCGCGTGTAACATAAGAACATGATAATTAAATGGCGGGGTTTTAACGATCCGAAGCAGACACACGATGGCTATAAGAGAGGCCTCAGTTTTCATTAATAGGGACCAATTAGTGGAAGTTCGCACTAATTAATACTGGCAACCTTAGCTAAGCTAACGTAAGTTTAAAGCTCGTGATACACGAGCGTGAAACGTATTCTATATAGGAAAATACTAGGAAGAGATGCTTACAAATATAAATTGCAGGCTTAATGAATGAAACTGCGGTGCTTAACAATCCCCGAGGTAACTTTACGGACAACTATGCCGTAGTGAACGGTACACCTCACTGAGAGGCAACAATTGAATAACGTTGTGGGATACAAAGCCAATGCGACCCAGATCCTTCGTAATAAATAACTCGTAACAGGTGCATACGTACGATCGTCCGTTTTCCAGTGGACAGGGTATTCTTTTTACACGCTGATAGGCTGTTCACTTCGTGTCATTAATCGTCACCGGCTATAATGGCTTGCTTCTGCAACACCGCACCATACGTACGAACCATTTCATTTCTTAATGCCCTGGGACGAAGCCTATCTATGAATGGCGGTGAGAGCTGTGAAGTATATGTTACTAAATTATAAACCCGGCGTTTGTACGAGTGCTGGCTCACCGACGACACATTTTATAACCTGCGCATACTCGCAAAAAAAATGTTCTTGTAGGCTTTTACTTTGCTTTTTTGTACCTTCTTTATTATAGTATACCGAACAAGTATACTATAATAATATCTGGGGTTTAATGTCCCAAAACCACGATATGATTATGAGAGACGCTGTAGTGGAGGGCTCCAGAAATTTCGACCACCTGGGGTTCTTTAACGTGCACCTAAATCTAAGTACACGGGCCTCAACCATTTTCGCCTCCATCGAAAATGCAGCCGCCGCGGCCGGGATTCGATCCCGCGACCTTCGGGTCAGCAGTCGAGCGCCCGACCAAGTATACTCCTCCAGAACCATTTGCTGACCAATTAAGAGTTTGTGCCAGATGTTTGCATTTCCTCACAGGGGATGGCACAGTACTTTAAGTAGTGTATTCGCGTAAATTGGCCCCTCCGACTCTTTCTTATGCTGATTACGCAGAATATCGCTCTAAACCAGTGTTTTATTTTAGGGGAGAAGCTCCTTATAGCATCACCTGGTCAGTCGTCGCTCCATGCGGCGTGTCCCCGCCGTCGCGTCTCCCGTATCATTCAATAGATGGCGCTGTCCCATAGAGCGGAAGGTCAGAGAGGCGGAGAGGACTTATTGGATGGCAGCGATGGAAAAGAAGCCGGCTCTGAGTAACTACCGAAAGGGAAAAAACGAAATAAGGAGGGAAAGGTTTTATGATAATTCAAGGGGAAGCGCTTTGCTGTTTGAAGCAAGGTCGGGCTGCCTTAGAACGCGTAGTTATAAAGCGAGATTCAGTAACGAAGAAGAACAATGTACATGCTGCGGGGGAACTAAGGAAACGATGGAACATGTACTGATTGAATGTGGCGATATTCACCCAGGTATACGTGTGGGCACGAGTCTACGTGAAGCCTTGGGTTTTAGGGACAACAATGGAAAGCTGAACACGTCCGCGATAGAAATAAGTAAAAGACGGTGAGAGTATTGGTGGCAGAAAAGTAGAGATAAAGTACAAAAATAAATAATGGGGAAAAATAAGGTCATTCTGCCTTAAGAGGCAGAGAGATGGACCATGAATTTATATTCTTTTTGGTATAATAACATAGATTGAATCAGTGTAGATAAGGTATTAAGCCAACTTGAAACAAGGAAGTTTTTTTTTTCTTTCTTTGAGCCTGATGGCAGACATGTCACCGCCCCGTTATAAAGGGGACGCTCATAGCATCCATCCATCCATCCATCCGGAGTATTGGTGGCAGAAAAGTAGAGATAAAGTACAAAAATAAATAATGGGGGAAAAATAAGGTCATTCTGCCTTAGGAGGCAGAGAGATGGACCGTGAATTTATATTTTTTTGGTATAATAACATAGATTTAATCAATGTAGATAAGGTATTATCTACATAAGGTATTAGGCCAACATGAAACAAGGAAGTTTATTTTTTTTCTTCGAGCCTGGTGGCAGACATGTCACCGCCCCGTTATAAAGGGGCCGCTCATAGCATCCATCCATCCATGCATGCAAACTGCAGTTGGGTGACGATATACTAGATGGCGCTGTCCCATAGAGATGTGTGCAATATGTGTGCAAAAAAAAGAAAAAAAAAGCAGCGGCACCCTGCACGCTAAATGGCGTGCAGTAATCAAAGCGGCGTATCGCTTTGATTACTGCTGGGCGAAAGCACTGAATATTTCACGGTGTAACCATGATTGCTTCAGGAGCTTCGCCCAAGCTCTTCATCATTCACCCGTGGATATGCTGTAATTTTTTTTTTCATTTAGAACGATAGAAGCGCCATAGAGTCAATCCGTTGTAATTATAGCTACATGCATAGCCGCATCTCTTCTGGGATCCCAGTACGCGGACAACGGAGTGCGTAAAATGAACCCCCACGCCAGGCAGGTCAAGGAACGCTGAAAGTACGAAAGAAAGATGTTTTGTATCCTGACCGCGATAAAAACTATGCGCAGACAGCTGTAAACAAGCGTTCACTCTCACGCCGCTAATGATGCAAAACGCGTGTAATCCGTCGTGAGCGCACCGCCGCCGGTATACAGCAATAACTAGGTGCACAATCCCATTATGGAGCAGCGGGCCATTGACAACACCACTCGCCTAATCCCTTCGTATGCCACCTCGTTGTTTTAGAGGCTCGTCTTTAGAGCATGTGCTACGGTATAAAGACTTTCTCGTGTGTCCTGTCCCCGCGCAGGACAGTGTGTACAGTGACTCATTGTGCTACACACTTAATCAGGTCCCGCTTAAAGTGCTAGATATAGCCAGGAAACCGGACATTTTTCGTCTGGTTTCCTGGATATAGCCAGCATTTAGCCAGGACCTGATTAAGAGTGTACCCCCGAGTCATCTATCATCACACCTCCCAGCCGAGGCCTTTGTCAGACATCCACCCTCTAGCCCCGGTTTCCTCCTTTGTTTGAAAGGAAAATAAAACTTCACTTCACTTTCTCTTTCTTTTCCCCTTACCCCCTTGAGGTACTAGTAGCAGGCTAGAAACCCGCTTTCCAGGCAGACATCTCCTCCCTTATCTTCATTAAACGTCTTCTTCCTTCCTCGTTCAGGCAGGGTTTTCACTGGACGGCGGAGCATACTAAACAGGGGATAAATCTTTGAGCAAGAGTGCCCGGTATCGCTGTGCATATCGATTACATCTTTACTTATTGGTATATGTACGAATGAAAGTTTATATCTTTTGTGATTCGGGTATGTTTTCATCCACGGACTGTTGATTTCTCGGCAGATTAAAGTTGCCAGGCAGGGTGTTACGAACTCGAATGCATGTCTCTCGTGCTTGTGAAAGTAGAATCGTTTGACCCGAGGACATTGACGCCCAACAGAAACGCCTTGTTTTCGAGGTCGAAAGACCACTCTAGACGGTATCTTCCTCTATGGGAACTAGACCATGTAACCACTACCACTGAGAGTATATATGCTACCCTTACAAGCGATCCCGTTCGAGCACTCTGGCCATCACGATGTTTTGGGATGTTGTAATCTTGGTTCAGGACTTGCACACAAGTGAGATTCAGAGGTAAACAGAAGAAGAAGTACGAACAGTCTTAACAACGCCAAGTCACTTCGCTAGAGTTAGTGCAGGGTGAGGATTAATAGCGCGCACTGGACGAAACGACACCAGCCATGCCACGGCACGGCGGCTTCAAAGGGCGCTAAATCACGACGTGTAAGGCCATCGCCCCACCGCCGTGGGAGGCTTCGAAACCACGCTAACATTCCACGACGTCGCGTACTCCAGCACGTGGGAGCTGCGATAAAAAGAAAAAAAAAAAAACAACGCGTCGATCGGCGCCGCCACAACAAACAACCTCCTTCTTGAGAGCAATAGAGAACAAGGGAGCTAATAAAAAGGAATAACCACAACCGACAACGAAGGCGCGCCCCTCCCCGACTACGCACCATACGCGTGATAAGGCGCCACGCAAGCAGGAACGGAGGAAGATAAATTGTCAGAACAACAGAGTGTGGCTGCCGAACAGGAACGCTGCTTCTTGGGCCGCCGTCGAGACAGCACGGCGAACCGCGCCAGAGGAGTTCAATACACCGAAAGGGTCGGGTGTCTGGGTCGGAGGAGAGGTGTACCGTCTATGTCCGCGTATAGTCAAGCACCCGTTTCCGGAAATCGATAATTCACACTACGAGTGACTGCGGCACACTTGGCGTAGACTTGCACAGGCCTGCATTTTAAGGCGTCTTCACCGCCTCCGTGCAAAACGTCTCAGGTTCGGCCGACCGCCCGACCTTGATCGCTGGACGGTTCCACCGCTCACTGACTTCATACACGAAGCAAGTTTGTGTGCGTATTTATTTATGGCACCGCGTAGTACTATGCCTAAAAGCAGGCTTTTGAAATAATCGAAAAAAAAAACCTTGGAGGACTATTGTAAAGTAACGTCAGTCCCTACCAAACTGCTCAGCACGTGCTGGTGGGCCATGCGCCTTTAGTTTGTTGGTATCACGTGCCACTGTCGTGGGACAATTATCTTTTGTCTATTTGTAATGAGGCTAATCTATTTCCTCAAAATTGTTTTCCGGTTTGTATGTGTATATTATATACGCACACTGGTAAGCTACTCACGCACATGCAGATGAAGGGATCGGGCCTCTCCCCCCCCCCTCCCCCTCACTCCTTCCTCCTCCAGGAATAAGTATCCTGGCTACGTCTGTGAGATGAGGCGTTTCACAGTAGACCATATGAATAGACCGACCAGTCACTGATCAACGACTCTTACAAATCCGTCGCTATATACACCAAAAGGGTTCATTGCAATTCCTCTGTTGTCATTCAACTATTTCACTTCATCTTCTACATGTAGAGCACAATGTCAGCAATAATCACGAAGGAAAAAATATTGTTACTTACAAAACATTAATAATAATAAATATAACAGAGCTAATTCATCTGTGGTTGTGAATTAATCACAACGGCCCCGTCAGAGACGTAGTGGGCATAGAACCGAAATATAGCAGAGAAATGCATCTTTATTCCTGAAACTACCGCTGCAAAAACAAAACGAAAAAACAATAAGAACAGTGGTTTTGATACCTGTGGTAGACAACCCGGCTGTTACGTGAAGTGTACCTAAATATCATGGTTGTGAAAGAAAACGCAACTATAGAAAGTTCGCCGCGCGAGTCCCTCGGCAGCTGTATTTTTTGAGATCGACTCGTTTAGATACGACCCCAACGCCCTTTCTGCCACAGCACAGCATCCTGTGTGGAACGTGCTCAAGCACATCGCAACGGCCGCTTCGGATCGTGCGCAGACGACGGAAATGCAAGCACTTCGATTCCCCAGACGGCGCTGTCATCGTCTTTCACTCGTCCCGCAGGTGCACAAGAGTTGACGGCGCCTGCAGTCTTCAAAGAAACTCGCCGCCGGCGCTAGCGTCGACGGTGTAGTGTTGCCGAAAGACGATGCACGCGCCAGGCTGCTGCGAGCGTCTTCGCATCGCGCAAAACAAAGGCGCGAAAATGAAACACCACCGGGCCTGCGCGGAAAGAACAGCACAGTCACAGCGAAAGCTGGAAGAGCGGCATTTCTAGAGCTCGTTATAAACTCTCTTGTGGCTACTAATACACGTACACTAGCAACGTGCCCGCTACGCCACAAATCATAATTTTTGTGAAGTTGGGAAGCACGCACCAGGACATTATTCGTCATTCCTCGAAGAAGCGAGGTACCATCTGTAAGGCATTATGTGCACTTTGTTGATGCGACGGTTGAAGACGATGAAGAATTGTGGCTGAGCCTTTTGTAATGGATTGGAAGCTTTAAACGGCCCACTAGTTACGTAATTCGCATTGTGTGACGCCCGGTCGTTATTTAACTCTCCCACCACGCTGTGTAACATACGCTTAGGTGAGAAAGAGATAGAGAGCGGGAATAAACTTTATTGAGACCCTGAGGAAATGGATCATTGGAGCCTTATGGGCTTCCTTGGCAACCAATAGAAGTGCACTTGCGAGGAACCCACTACGCTATAAATCATAATTTTTGGAAGTAGGGAAGCAGCCACTATGCAATTTTTCGTCATTCTGCGGAGAACCGTGGTACCTGCTAAACTCCTGTAAGGCATTATGTGCACTTTGTTGATGCTGTGCCTGATGACGATGAAGATTTATGGCAGAGCCCTTTGTAATAGGTTGGAAGCATTGAACAACCCACACTCGTTGCGCAATTCGCATTGTGTGACGCCCTGGTTGTTATTTTACTCTTCTCCACACTGCATTACATGTGTTAATGTGGTTCCTTCCAGGAATGAAGCCTGTATAGGGTCCTTTTGCAACGCTGTTTCAAGCACCGGCATGGCTCTGAGGTAGAATATTTGGCTCCCACGCAGAGGACCCAGGTTCGAACCTCGTTCCATCCCGGATATTTTTTCTATTTACTTCTTTTTCTTATTTAGCGCGATACTGGTTACGGACACCAGCGGCGGCGGCGGCGGCGGACAACTACGGCGCCAAAAACGGCCCTTGTGATCTCATAACAGCTTTCGCTGTAATAGGCGCAAACGCGCCTCATATCGACATGCGACTGTTTTCCCACGAATGAACAAATCAATGCACATTCAAAAAACCAAAAAAAAACCAAAGCAATGCCGCCCGCCACTCCTCTTCTACTTGCGCGACAAATGACGTCTGCAGATGGCCACTGTACTATCGGCGTCAAATGAAACGCGCACAGCGGCAAGCATTAGCAATAAAAGGAGCCCAAATTTGTGACCATTCCAGAAAATTTAGGAAGGTTGACAAGAATGCATCATTCGTGACTGAAGGGAACGTTTAACTGTCAAAGAGAGCTTGTGATATGTTCTACCGACCTGTATTCTTTGCGCTTCTAGTAATAGTACAGTGTGTCCAGTCATTACCATGAACAGGCGCGCGCATCCGCAGCGCCGCCAAACCGGATGTGCGCGCCGGTCACTCGTGATAACTGGACCAGCGCGCACTATAGCATTGCTGATACTTGCCGCTGTTCATGTTTCATTTGACACGGATAGCACAGAGACATCCGCCAATGCTGCTAGGCGCTCTGCTAACCTTAAGATATCTCGAAAAAAAAAAAAACCGCTGGTGAAAATCAGCTGCAGTATATTGAGTGACAAGCACGGTTGTGTAGAGGAAAAACCAGATAAAATAATAATGTAATAATTGTGAAGGTTTTACGTCCGAAAACCAGGATATGATTATGAGGGACGCCGTAGTGGAGGGCTCCGGAAATTTCGACCATCTCGTGTTCTTTAACGCGCGCCCAAAGCGAAGCACACGGGTAGGGGCGTAGCCAGACATTTTTTCAGGGCGGGGGGGTTCAACCGTACTTTATGTATGTTCGTGCATGCGTTTGTATGTGTGCGTGTACATATACGCAAGCAAAACTGAAAAATTTTGGGGGGAGGGGTTTGAACCGCCGACGCCCCCCCCCCCCCCCTCCCTGGCTGCGCCACTGCACACGGGCCTCAAGCATTTTACCTGCATGGAAATGCGGCCTCCGCGGCCGGAATTCGATCCGGCGACCTTCGTGCCAGCAGTCGAGCACAATAACTAATAGACCACCAGAGAAAGAAAGGAGGGAGTTTAACCAGAAGCAAGTTGAGTGGCTGATTAAATTAAGTTCTGAAATTTTACGCACCTGAACTACGATAAAATTAGGAGGCACACCGCAGGGTGATACCTCTTTAATAATTGATCATTATAGCCACTTCAAATTCTTAAGCGTGCACACGGGCGTTTACCCCTAAGTACGAGTACACTGGAAGCACTTAGATACTAATACCTAATATTGTAGCTTGCTTTATCTCAAAGAAGAAACTGTATAGGTAACACGAAGGGCTTCCTCACACCTGCGCTCACTTTTCATCAGGCCAGCGTTTCGATATCCAGTGTTCGCGGTCATCGAGTGACATTGGATCGTGGCATGTTTGCCTATGCGCGACGACAGCATGCTCCTTGATGTAATTATTAAGTGAGTGTTCGCTGCAATATATAGGGTTCATAAATAACCTAGGAGCGTGCAATGCATTTCTGTCGTAATCAGTGATTCGCCTTTCGGATAAAACAGGGCTATTTTTTTTTTTTTAGTCGGGTTTATCCCAAGTTTTCGCAGAAGTCTTTGAACGTACTAAAAATATGAGAGTTCATGGCCGCTGCTCGTAATAATAGGGTTAGTGAACTCAAAGCAGCTCTGGAGTCAAAGTGAGGACGGTATTGACATACTGAGCGTTATTTCATCGCATATGCACTCATTTCGGGTATGGTGAGTGAGTGAATAACTTTATTCAGTTCCTGCAGGTTTCCGGACTGGGTTCCCGCCTAGGAGCCGCCCGAGAGACCGTGTCTCTCAGCAGCTTCCTTGGCCTACTGGATCGCCCTGAGTTGATTGTCTAGTCCTGAGCTGAGCAGCGCGGCCCGCCAACGCACCCGAAGGTCCTCATTGGAGGCCGCGTCCCTAGTTTTGCGAATTAGTGCTGGACACTCCCAGAGAATATGCGCTAGTGTGGCCCTATTGGTGCAATACTTGCATGAGTTGGTTGTATACAAATCAGGGAAAATGTGCTTCGTAATTACGGGATTAGTGTAGGTGCCTGTTTGTAATTGCCGCCATTGAACGGACTGGGCCCGGCTAAGTTTGGGGTGGGGCGGGAGGTATTCCCGTCGCTGAATTTTATAGTGTTGGGTAATATCACTCAATTTGGTTAGTCTATCCCCCACTCCCATTCGTTTACAAGGGAGTCCTTTCGGGGAGTGTCAACCGCAGACGCAGATCGGAACGTGAGACCTCGAGCCACGTTGTGCGTCACCTCGTTAAGATTGACCTCCGTGCGGTCGACGGGTGTGTGCATTTTGTTCGGTATGGTAACTAATAATAAAATGAGCGGTTTTACGTGCCAAATTCACGACGTGACTATGAGGTGCTCCTTTATGGAGGGCTCCGGAAATTTCGACACCCTGGTGTTCATTAACGTGCTCCTAAATCTAAGTAGACAGGCCTCTAGCATTTCCCCTGCGTCCAAATGCGACCGCCGCTGCCCCGACTGAAACCGCGACTTTTGGGTCAGCTGCCAAGCATGGTAACTAGTATATATCTACCAGACTAGCAAACCAGTCGTACTTTGAGTGAAAACGCTTTACTGTTAGTCTCGTTCGGGCTGTTATAAATAAATGTAGTGAAGTTTTCATTATAGAACGCAATCGACACGTGCACACAGCCACTGGGTCAAAGTGTCTGGTCTAGATAGCCACTGCTTCAAAAACAACCGAAATTAAACTTATACTCTATGGATGCTGGGCACTAATTCCGAAAATACCTCTGTGTTTTTATTTCAAGTTTGATGAGATACCGTGCAAGTTGCAATGAAAACAGCCATTTATGTTCTCTGACCCTGTATATAACTCCGTCTCATCGGTAAAGCTACATTTTCTTGCATGTTGATTTCAATCGAAATCTCTCAAGTTCCATTTGTTAAGTACAGGCGTTCAGGTGGACAACTTTAACAGTCGACTGCCCGATACAAAAGTGGTTGTGCTCAGGAACGTTAATTTCATGGCACTATAAAGCACGTAGAAAGGGCTCTAAACATGAATGGTGACCTGAGGAAAAGCACAACGAACGTATATAGTTAGCCATATAACTATAAGGGTGTACTTTTTTGAAGCAAGACAGTGTTTATGAATCAGGTGGTAATGAAACTTTTAGATTGCTGCAGTGCGTGAGGTGAGCAACTATAGGTGATATGGACAGCAAAGAATGCTGCGGCCCACTGTCTCCCCTTTTTGTTCTCGTCTTATGTGCCGCAAAATCCAAAAAAACTTCTATTAGTCAGAATCGTTACAAATGGCGGTGCTGGGAACCAACCGCATCGAGACCAGGCCCAGAGCAAAGTGATCCCACACAGCCGTTGGCGTCGCGGCAACGAAGATGCATTGTGTTTCAGGGAGTGCAGTGTCCGAATCCTTTCCTATCTCCAATGCCGGTCGACGCGACGGTGTTCTGCAGTATGCTTGCCTCCTTCTCCACTTCGTTCAGTCTATTTCGGTTGCGCCTGCTGCTCGATCTGCTTCTCGTATTGCCTCACTTCCAAGGACGCATGCGGTCGCCTCCGAACGCCGCGGAGCGGACAAGGTCGCGTGTCTCGCAGTTCACGCAGCCTCGTTGACAGCGCCAGGGTCACCGGAACAGTCGGCAGTGGCATTATTTATGTCTACCCTTTTTCCATCTCTTTTTCAACTGCACGAGCTGCTGGCACAGAGCAGCGGCGGAAACGCTGTCGCGACCTGTAGCTCTGGCGTCCGTATTGCGGTTATATGACGTGCTCCGTGCGGACGCGGGAACACAGCAAGCGCTAGGGCACGCAACTCGTTGACTCGAGACAGGAGGCAATCAGTGAAGTGGGTTATTACGAAACGGTTTACATCACCGTGACGAATGTAGTTGTTTGCGGGTGCAACGAGAGCGCATAGATTGCAAGGTACTCGGTATGCATGCGCTGAGGACAGCAGACACGTCGTGTAGAGAGCGCGCGTTCCTTCGGGCAGTTTAATGAGAGTTAGAGCAGAGGTGCTGGCGCTGTCACCTGTACAAGCACCAGCGTGCGACGTGCGCCGGATCCAACTCAATCCGGACGACATTGTTACGCAATCGGTTGCAAGGATCGCCGCGTCCACGAACACAGCCTACCGGCTGCATTTCGTCCGTTCGTTCTTTCTCTTTTTTCGTGACACCATGGAATGTTGCCAAGGCGCAAAGCCTTGCATCCTGAAGTACGAGTAATTTGTTTACGTGTTCCAATGTTTCCGAGCTACAGGCGCTATGAACTGATCCTTGTCGTTTAGGTTCGCTTTTAACGAATGCACTTGACGGTGCAATCGTTGGGCGCGTTCGTCTTGCGATTCTCTAAAGTTTGCGTTGACGTCGATGCAAACACGCGTTCACTTTTTTTCCGTCGTGGAGGTGCCCTTCGTTCTGGCATTACTGACAACAAAGAGGGCTTCTTTTTGGCGTATGCCGCCGTTTTTGATGGATTAGGTTAAGTCAAGGCCAGCAGTGCATGTGACTACTCAGGTGACCGCTGACGCACTAAGGTGCTCGCGTGCCCAAACTGCAACATATGCAGAATTCGCGCTGACACCGTCTCTGACACATACAACTTCCGCGTTGCCAAGACGCGAAAGACGTGCCGTAAGTTTGACAGCCGTCAGGTAGAGGTGGACGCGAAGAATAAAAGAAAGGCAGGCAGGCGGGCTAATCATGGCCGAGCCTCGCAGGCTACCCTGAAATGAGGAAGGGGAAGAAAAGTTGGAGAAGAAGATGACTTACAGCTGTTGTACTAGTTCAGTGGGGCTCAAATGTGCAGGCCTACCACAAACTGCAACGGCAAAATTGTGTAGCAGCGTATAAAAGCGAAAGCCTTATATGCCTCATCAAACGCGAAATTAATCGCCGTCCAGAGTCGGCGGCGTCGGTGCCAACACGAGTGATGCAGACAATCATCACGGGATGACATCAGGTGATGACGTCATCACATCATAACATGGTCAAAGATCGGCCGATCACGGAGGCAGTGCAAAACCAGGTGAGGTGCCTCCGATCCCGGAGGCATCGCAAAACTACGTTAGGTGCAGAAAGCTTTCGGAGGGTGGCGGGGCAGGGTCAATACATCGACTGTGGAGAAAAAGAAGATGGCTTTCGCCGTCGAGTCGCTTTACGTGAATGCATAAGGGACCCTGTGATTTTATATCATCAACAATCGCCTATGTTTTGTCACCGTTCCAGGTTCTTCTCCTAGCAAATAAAGAGAAATCTCAGTCGAGTTTTGACGCGGCCACCGAGTGTAGTTAATTGAGTAGCAGTTGTTTCCTGCTGCTTACTCTCATGTTTGTAGCAATGGCATAATAATGCTCTTGCTTATTGCACATGATGTCATGAATGTAGCTTATCACAGTGCTGGCCCTTCAACATGGCGATTACAATGACGTCTGTAAGGTCGCACTCGACGTGATCCCCCTCTCCTCTCTGCACACTCAGATTCCCGAGCTGAAGTGTGCTGAAAGATTCGCGAGTTCAGTAGGTGCGTCGGGCCAGACTCACTTCCCCGCTCCTTTCACGGAACTGCCTGCCCGGTTTGGGCAGCTGTCGACGAGAGCTGGCCGGCTGGACACCGGCACTGCTGCTTTAGGCCCCACTGCGGGTCGTTCTTCTTTTGCTGCCATTTTCTACGTAAATAGCTTTGTATATAAAGTTGTGTCATAAAACGTCCAGCGGTGAAGGCGTCTTCTCGCGGGTCAACTTTACGAAGACGGCGACGACCTCCATCGTGAAGCAACGGGTCCGGGGTCGCTTCGCCACAAAGACCTGTCCGAACTGTTCCCAATTTCGGACGGAATTTTCTACGTCGTTGAAAGTCATCTATAAGATAGCTAGACTATGACGCCACGCATGCGGTTCATCACCAAGCCGGTGCTCCAACAGAGCAGCTAGTAGCGAAACGTGCTTAATTACGTGAGAGAAGAAGGCGCTATGTAAAATTAAAAACTCACACATAATTACACAGCAAAATACGTCACTTTTGGGTAAATATGTAGCCGGTAACGATCTGCTGCGAAAGTCCTATTATTTGAAGAAGTGAGAACATTCAAACACCACAGCGGAATAATGTCAGCTGCTTCTTTTACGAACTGCGGGTGTAAAACGAAGTAGTTAATTCGCAGCTATCAAGTACAACGTCTTGCTCGACATATTTGACTGCGGGAACATATGAAATCTTTTAACACAAGCGACAAACTGCGCACCCAAACTGGCCATTTCGACTTCCAGCAAGAAAAGGGCTGGATCTGCGAACACAGACGCTTGCTCTGAGCAACCGCTATACACTAGATGTGTTCTAGTAGCGTCGCTCTGGATCCGAGAATGTGCTGAAGTGAAGCACGCGCAAAAGTTTATAAACAGAAGTAACGTACAGAAGCAACGTACGGCGTTTGCGTACGTTTTTTATCTCATGGTTTGGTGTGTCTGGCGGTGTCTTCAAACGTTTGTTGGTACATGACCGCAATACCGGTTGTACGAGGAGGAATCGATCCACAAAGCCAGTCCGGGTGCAGAACCTCCTAAAGCGGATCCAGGATCCGCAGTAATGACAGCCTCATTTCTCTTGGTGAGCGCACACGCTAAGGTAAACACAGTCGCAGGTGTTGCGTGGCCTAACGTCAACATCGTGAAAGCACGGGCTAAGAGCAACACGCAGCTGCTAATCGTCGCAGGGGAGAACGATAAAACTAACGCTGGATAATAATAATATCTCGGGTTTTACGTCCCAAAACCACTATATCATTACGAGGGATGTCTTAGTGGAGGGCTCCGAAAATTTCGACCATCTGGTGTTCTTTAACGTGCATTGACATCGCACAGTACACGGGCCTCTACCATTTCGCCTCCACCGAAATGTGACCGCCGCGGCCGGGATCGAACCCGCGACCTTCGGGTCAGCAGCCGAGCACCATAACCACTGATCCACCGTGGCGGATAACTAACGCAGAAATCACAGGGCAAGGACGAGAAAGTCCCGCCTAAGGCCTTCAGCCATCAAGAACAACTCAAGGCGAAAGGGTCAGAGGAGAAAAATCCGTCGTGAGAAAAACATTGCTTCTAGCAGAAAAAGTGAAGCGCTTGTTCACAATAAGACTTGCGCAAAGTATGCATGCATGTACAGCTCTTGGGGAGCCTCACAATTTAATCATGAATCAGCAAAGATGCTGCTGCTTGGCGCCAACTCCAGGCTAATGCGTTTTTCAATCTTGCACTCCACCACACTTTTTACCCTACACAGTATCCTAACTGATGTTCTTTGCGTAGAGAACGCCCATGTTTGTACCATTCCACGTGGGAATGCCCCAAACCGCCCGGCCTACCTAGAACACTAGCTCCCACTCCCAGTGAAAACACGCTCTTTCCAGCACAGCCATGGACGATCAGCGAAGACTGATTGACGGGACCGGCCAGATTGCCGCAGCAAATGGGGGCCTAGACTCAGGGCTCCACCCTCTGGGAGTTCTCACACACACACAGACACACACACAGACACACACACACACACACACACACACACACACACACACACACACAAAGAAAAAAAAACAAAAAAAGAACTGCTCTGCTACAGCTACACAAGGAGAAAATGTGGCGCCAGTAAATTCCTTCGCTATGCAGGTGAAATTATATTTGGCTTGCTCTGCCATCTTCATTTTCCCGTAATTATTACTGTATAGTACGGCAATTATCTTTATTTTTCTGTTCTCCTGAGTTCTTCATGCTGTCCACTCTTTCAAATGCAGTATCGAATTCGTGATCGGTTTAAGTGGTGGTAAAATATTTCTTTTTCCTCATTGTCAATGTCGTCTCACATGGTACCGAACCACACTGAACCTCGATATCCGGATTTTTCAGAAAGCCCTCCTGTATACGTGTAACGAAGATTAGTGCATTCTGCAAAATTCTCAGTGGAAGTTCAGTAGCGGCCCTGAAACTTATAGTAACATAAAACTGTACCTAATGCATACGATGCAAAAATAACGACCTCCATTCCCCTGTAAGCACGCGTCCTTCCGCGATGTAAATTTCCCGCTTTGGTGCTGCTTCTGTTTGTTCAAGGTCAGCCGAATCATCAGAGCGCGACGAGGCTCCGTTTTTTATTGATCAGCGTAATAACCCGTCGGGCAGTCACGGGTGGCGTCACCGGAATGCCCGCAGTAAAGGAATGCGCCCGGGGACTCACTGCTCAGCATCGTCCGAAGCTGGTGAAGCGGAATGGCGTGACATCTTGTAACCTGCTTTCATCAGCGGGCGTTTACCATAGCCCTTTGCGACACGGCGTCCTCATTAGGAAAAGCGACTTAATTTCGCCATTTCCGTGATCCATTGGCAAGGAAGAGACCACGAACACTGAGCTTACGGTAAGTTAACCATTCGTGTAACCTAAAGTTCTTTTATACCGCTTTTGGGTGAAATATTTTGCTATACAAACGATCGATTTTGTAAAGGATGCACCGTGTTTAACGAGACGCAGGACGTGGGGCGTTTCGATAGGAATTTCAAAATATCTTTGTACTACCTTTTTAGGGATGCTTGCCGCCATCAGACAACAATCGCATGTCGTTGAATTCGTTTTATGAAGAAAAAAAGAAAGGAAAGGGATAAACGTTGCTCTGTTTATATGAACGTGATTCCGTGCCCGTGCACATGCGCGGACAGCTCGTGCCTGATAGTGCTATATCATACTCCTCAACTTATAGGCTTATGTGTTCCCACTTCATCTTGTAGTCATTTAGCTTTGCGTAGGTACCGTGTATACATACGTCGTACATTACAACGGTGAAAGGAAGATTATCCTGAAAGGAAATACTCGCCCGCTATATGTACTCCATTAGAGAACAGGATTCGCGAAAAGCAATGATGGCAGTGGTCGTTGGGTCTTTCTCCTTTCTTGCCTCAATTTACGGACGATCACGAAACAAACAAGTTCGTTTGCATTTCTTGTTGTGATTCCCTAGTAATAAGCTCATAATCATAATCAAGTGATGACGTCACCATATGACGTTATTATGACGTCACAGATCGCAAAAAGTTTGTTACGTCATAACGGATAGTAAAACGCGTTTTAACGTCACAACGTTTTGGCGTAACACATAGCTGCTAAAAGCGACCTTATTATTTCTTAAGAGTAATCTACCAACATGACACAGGCTTCTATTTATATTATCTATTGAAGCGCCATTTAAAGGACAGCTGGCCCCTTAGCTAGCGCAAGCTCATGAAATCGCACCTTTCATTCTAAAAATTCACGTTTCTGATGCGTGTTTTGAAGATGCAGTTTCGAAAGTGCCGCTTTATTTCCTTGAAAGCACGCACACGCGCGATGCCACTACATTAACTTCCTTTATTATCACTTTTTTTTTACTCTGCACGTTTGGTTCGTAGTACCTCCTACCCGTGGAGTTTTAAGAGCACTTCCCGTTCGCGCCCGCAGTTGCCTACTTCTCACTGCACAGCAGTTGAACACGTGCCAGCCATTTTGTTTTTCCTTACTAGTCTGTGGCTAAACCCGCAATGAACAGGCGATCAAAACAGCTGCGCCACGGTTCCAAAGTCATGCGCATAGAGAACCGCGAATAGGTCTTCGTTGGTTAAGTATAGAAGTTCAAGTACAGGTAAACGTACGCGGGACCGTTGGTTCCGCCCGAGCAGAACACGATCATGCAGTGTCTTGTACACTTCTTTCTTTCTTTCTTTCTTTCTTTCTTTCTTTCTTTCTTCCTTCTTTCTTTCTTTCTTTCTTTCTTTCTTTCTTTCTTTCTTTCTTTCTTTCTTTCTTTCTTTCTTTCCCTCTCGCTTTCCTTCTCTTTACTGTCTCTCTCTCTCTCTCTCTCTCATTTTTTGTTTATACTTCGTATGAGTTCGTACAATTGCAGATTTTTCGCTTCTTGCTTATGCTCGATCAAACGGAAGCGGATGCATCGATTCTTTCCTGCCTTCTTTCTTTTTCACTTTTGACATTTCGCAGTGCACGAGTGTACTAGCTCGTGAGCGTAGGTCGAACCAGCTGCGAAGCGTAGGCGACAGGATGTATGTGGGTCGGGCCGTTACAGCGTGAACGCAGCGCACAGCACGGCACACACACACGCCATGTCACCTGGAGCCCTGCGGTGCGCGCTACACAAAAATAAAAAAATAAAGAAAATAAAAGAACACGTTCTACGTGTTCTTATTTTCATTTTCAGCGTGTCACTGAAAAGTTACAAAAAAAGTTACGGGAAATCCGGCCTAGCGCGTGCAGGTTCCTGCGCGCACCGCAGCATCAACGGCGACGCGACACGACCATCCTGGGGATGCGCCCGTGGAAACGTGGTTTCCGGTTTGCAGCAGTGGAGACGACGTCGAAGACGACGACGACGTGTTGCGGTAGCATGCTTACGACGTATGGGAGGAACGGTAAAGGAGAGGGAAGCCCTTGACTGCGGAAGGCTGTCCTGATGTCGTCAGTCGCGCTCGGATGCGCGGTGTGTATGCAGCACACATACGGTATGAGCACAAACAAACGTATTCGCGCGGTACGCTCGAGCGCGTCTTGTTTACAAACGTCGTTTAGCCGCAAGAGCCGCTGCGCGCTTTATAAAGAAACAGCATGCGCGTATGCAAATATTTACCCCACATGTCAGGCTCAAGATGCATACAAATAACCTGCCCAACATGATAACGCTATTCGGTACCTCAAGTCATGCACCGGTACGGTTAGATAGTATCTGCATGCGTCGCTCCGCTGCCCATGCAGCATCTATGTCGAAACCCCAAGAGAACCAATTTCAAGTGAACCGAATGCCCAGGAAGACGAACTGATTGCTGCACCCAGCATATTTAGAGCACATGCTTGCGGAAGATTGCCTGCTCGCCAGAGTTCTATTCTGCCACATATGCCCGCTAACAAGTTCACTTGCGGGAGTTCATTAGTGACAAACCTCGCTTGTATAACGCACTCAGTCACAATTACGGCACCGGAGTTATGTATTAGATGTGCGTATATCCGTGCTAACTTGGTTTAACGGCGCCGCAAAGTGTCCGTGAGTTATCACGATAGATGCTGTATAGTGGCCACAGATATAAATTCCTCGTGGACTAGTTGAAGCTATGACGATTGAAAAGAAATTACGTCAGCTGACGCGTTATACATGTAGATAGAAATTGCTGGGGGCTGATCCTTGTTTTTGCAGTGAAATTGAAATAGCCTGTACTTTATAAGTCAACGTACACGCACTTATTTCTTATAGAATCGCAACATCTTATTTATTGAGGAGCTAGTCTTCTAAGTACATAGCCCCTCGCATTGCGAAAAATTGTCCACTGCATTTCACTATTTTCCTCTCATGGACGTGCTTTCACAGTATGGGTACGCGTTCAATAGTCTGTCTGGTTCGTAGAAGCGGTGCCATGAAAACAGCCATTTCAGGCTTACGAGAAAGCGGTGCTTATCAACATTACACTGAAGGGAAATATCGCAACAGCGTCCCGTAACACGAACAAGGCTATGTCAAACAGGAGTGTCACACACGCGAACAAAGGCGAGCATATCGTCGAGCAATGCGCCAACGCGAACAAAGGCGAGCATATCGTCGAGCAATGCGCCATCTGAGATTATTTCGCAAAGCCTTCTGAAGCCATCTCGCTTGTAAACATGTGCGTCAAAAAAAAAAAAAACGTCATTTGCGACTGGCCTCTATACGTTAATACAAGGACTTGTATTCGTCTAGTCGACAGTGCCGTGTAGTGACGCAGAGAACACGCTAGCAAATTAGACAAAAGTTACTCTTTTCTCATGAGCAACCAATCTAATCCTGCCTTAACCAATTCCAATTGGTCCATTGGGAGAAAGAGCGAGGCAGAGCCAGCCGAAACAACGACGCGTCGCACTAATTAACTCAAACATTAAAAAAAAGAAAAATATCATAAAATTACCTTCGTACCAAAGAGTATCATCCACCTTCCTTCTGTTTTGTTTTCAGTGCGGACATACCTTTCACATTTCGTGCATCTAGGGTACGGAGAAGCATTACAGCTAAAAATAAAATTCCCGTAACGAAACGCTGACATTGCCGCAGCGAGCAGGCTGGATAAGAACGTCCGCGAAATTAATAGAACGGATATAAGCTGTGTCAATGGCAAAATAAAAGCGGGGCATAACTGTATTTTCAATGTCAACGGGTCACAACACACGCTCGTGCGTAGAACGACGGGTTGGAGAGGAAACCGGAGAGCGCGTGCGCGTGGGAGGAAAAAAAATAAAGAAAAGAAGAGGGAGAGGCAGTCGGAGTAGGAGAGTGCGTGTTATCTCGCAAAAGCACGCAGCAGGAGTCTGCAAAGAATGCGACGGTCGCACATGTGCGCTCTGCGATCCATTCTCCTTTGGTAAGGAGGAGGGACGTTCTGGCCTTCAGTACGTGGTTTATATTCAGCTATTTGTGGGAGAGGAGGACCAAGGCGACATTACAGACATTCCATTTAACATAAGACGCTCTAGGAACGCTGAACAATGGCACGAACTTCAGCATCGAAGGGCAGGCAATACCTAGAAAAATGACTGTCCATAAACATTTCTAGGTTATCAACAAGTCACCACCTCCAGCTGGGTACCGCGTACAAAAAAAAAACAATTTTACACAAAATTGCACGAGCAGAGAATCCAGAATGCTCATGAGAACACGTGGATGAACATGTACAACGTCTTCCATTCGAATGCCCACGACATCATAATTAAAGGCTAGCGCTAATAAGAGAGTTAATGGCACTGAGCGTAGGCCTATCAGCCTAAAAATATCCTTGGTCTGTGACCAACATACGCCTTGCAAAAACGTGCGCTATTAGCAGACAAGTTCCTAGAAGGGAGTGGCATACTTGGAAATTATTGAGAAACCGTTTTAGGCGGGAATTTATGCATGTAATTTGTGCTCACTGTGTCTCGTTATGTGTCGCCTCATATGCGAACTTATTCATTCTGCGTCGCTATGGACTTTGCCAATAAGTGCTGTCATGTGACCGGACGTTGTGTAGTGTTATTTACAGCATATGCGGCGTTCGTGTGACTGCTTGTTATGGGAACTATAGTGTTATGCGATGGGACTATATTATGTCTATTTTTTTTTCTTTTATTCGTGTGCTGCGTGAATGGACTTGCATGAACTCCGCCTAGGCACTCTTTTGTGTATTTTTCTTTCTTTTCGTTGCCATGATTTTCATATACCCCGTCATCTGTGAAAAGGAGTAGCCGGCACTATACAAAAGCGCTAACATCTCCTAAACACCACATAACAAAAAAAGCAAAGAAAGAGAAAGGAAAGAAAAGAAAAAAAGCGCAGTAGATGGACACCTTTCATAATCCGTCTAGTTTATTTTCCTTTGCTGCCCTCTGCCGTTTTGGTAGTGGGAACTGAGCTTTGCGGGGTGATCCGGGACAACCGGGATCACCAGAACAAAGGCCTCCAAGATCGGAAGGCGTGCTAAGCCCCTACCAAAGCGTTTCGCGACTTTCCCGCTAGGGGTGAGGCGCATGCGCCGTGCCACCAAGAAAGAGACGGACTGGAAAGCTAGCTTCTCATTGAGGCGATTTCTCCTACCATGGACGACGTAACCGTTTTCGCAAACAGTTTATGTACTCACGGTTTAGCTCGCATTATGAGATCAAAATGCAGACATTGATATCCTGACGAAACGACACGCAAAAGATAAGCACAAACATAAGCATGCTGCTAACATTAGCCTTCCTGTATGGCCATTAGTCTGGCAAATGCGCAGTTGAGTATGTACTTTCGAATTATGAAAAAAAAAAGGTGTAGAGACGCATTATTTCCTGCATCTAGTTGCGGGTATTAATTGCCACATGCCTAGCCAGCGTGTTTACTTGCAGAGGATGGCAGTGAGCTCACATGGCAGCAGATCGAAGCAAAAATAATTATCCTATGATGAATATAACAGTATGCATGCTGAGGACTTTCTTAAAAACACTGGTCCGTTCAAACGTACGCATGGTAATAAGAATGAAATGAAGAAATGTAAGTGGAGCCGTTACACGTGATGGAAAAGAGGAATATGTTAATGCTCGTCTCATCGATAATAATATACAGGTCACAGTTTACCTAAATGAAGACGGCTCTTTCCGAATAGTTTGAAATGCTAGAGCAAGTTGTTGCTTGACCGAGATCAGAAAATACTACTATTGAAATCGGGAAGTCTAGTCCTTTTAACATCTAACATACAGTTCTTTTTTTTTTACTTGATAGAAATAGAAAGAAAATAGCTTTAAGATCTGTTAAACATATGCCTTCTCCTGTCGCCAAAAGCTGAATGAAAGAAAATCTCCTCGTTTATTATCTGACCTCCAGACGCCATAGCTCTCTACTATAACACAGTGCTATAGCAGCGCTCGCATTCCCACAGTATCGTATTTTTGAGTCTTTTCCCCCTTTCATGCATAAGTTCGAAAGAGATTTCGGTATAAAAGCAAGCAAGTCATGGCAACATCGACGTGAATTTTCAGTGCGAACATTTCAGTTGATCCACACTTTGAAGGTGCACTCGCTGTTGTCGATAGCAACTACGCAAATTCTCAGTAAGCGGCTTTGGAGATATGATTTTCACGGGGCTTCGAACTGTTATGTGAAGGTATTTTTGGACACTCGTACATCGCATCATTGACAAATGCGTGTTACTCCAATCAGACTTGCACTTCGCGGTTGTTGTTTTGTTTTTGAACACACAATCAACAGACCTTTCATACTCTTTATTCAAGTTTGCCGAGTGCCAAGAGTGTCATGGGAACGACATCACACAACCGAATGACTATTATGGCATAAGGACACGGAGCAAACCGTGTGTACTTTTAGCAGTGAGTGTACGACAACGTTCGTTAATGTTTCCTTACCTTCTCATTTATCGTAGCAATGGCACCGCCAACCCACAAAACAGCCGAGATGACAAAAATAAAAGAAGAGCAGTAGAAAAATTAGCGGGAATTCGGCGGTTAACAAATCATTCAACATATTCCCGAAACGACGCGGCTTCAGAGGGCCACCACGTAATTAAGGAAACGGCATGAGGGTTGGGGGATTACGAAAAGAAAGCCTTGCATTGTCATGCGCACGCGACAATGTATATTCAAGAAGCCACGGCATTCCGGACGAAACGCACAAGAATGTCCGCGCGGCACGTTCGCAAGCGACGCCGACAATCGCTACCCGTTAGTTCCTCTTTGCTTGCAGAGTTTTCGGGGAAGTCCCAGTACGGCGGAAGCTGCTCCAAACGGTCTCAGCGCAGCCGCTGACGTTGATCCAACGTTTCGAGCGTTTAGTGAGAACCAGGATGGCACAATTTCTGTTTAACCTCTTAGGTTCGCTCACCAATGGGAAAAACGAGACACGCGTACGGCTGAGGGGCACGCCGAGATACTGTAATAATTGTTGGGTTTTACGTCCCAAAAACCACTATGGTTGTGAGGGGAGCCGTAGTGTAGGGCTCCGAAAATTTTGACAATCTGATGGCTCTAACGTGCACCCTAAATATAGTCCACGGGCCTCAAGCATTCTTGCCTCCGTCGGAAAATGCTGCGCCGCGGCCGGGTTTCGATCCCGCGACCTGGGCTCAGCAGTCGGCACCATAACAACCAGACCACCGTGATGGTGATGCCGAGATACATATTCAACAGATAGGTGACAAGACAGTCGTACCAATCAATAACTATTCAAACTAACAAGTTGCTACTAAGAAAAAAATTCGTAATTCCATGCTCGCATTCTAGAAAACTCATGAGAAGAATTATTTTTTTGACACGCTCCATGAAATCTAACGACGAGAAATGGACACCTATAGCATCTTGACCTAATAAATGTTAGAGAGTTGGTCTGAAAAAAAAAATACGATTTTCTGTGCCAAAACCAAGATTCGATTAAGGTTAGTGATTATATTCCGAAGCACAATATGCGTCGCAGCAGGATAGGATTTGTTGGCAATGGTGGATGCGGAAGTTAGCTTACGCAGGTGTGCTCGATCGGTCGTCTGGGACAATCTGGGAAATAAGGACGTGCCTTGTCGAGAAGTGTATGTACATCTCTAGCCGGCTTGCATTTTGTCTATCTTTCCATGACTGTTCGCCTCTTCAAAATTTTATCTCTATACACTACAGCTTTATGCCGGTCAGAACTCCGGCTATGTCAATATCTTTCCTGCTTTCATTAAATACACGATCTAACGTATCTTGTTTATCACAAATTCGCTTGACCAGTTAATGCTTTCATCCGTTTTGAATACCAGCGCCTAATCAAAGTGTGCGCTAACTGCAAATACATATTGGCATTCATCTGCGATATAATGAGGCGTCTACTGACTTTTCTGCCAGCAGCCACGTGGCTGCTGACATCATGTTGTGAATGTTGGTCCTCATCATTAGCGTAGCCAGAAATTTTTTTAGGGGCGAAGCACCTTAGGTGCTTCGCCCCTAAAACTCGACGCGTCGGCGTGCATCGTCGTCTGCTGTCGTGACGGTGCATTTGTCTAAGTGCATGAGAAGGCGCCACAGCCTCAGCGCTCGCCGTGTGGCGAGAGAGAACGAACGGCACGCGTTGACTATGGAAACGGTCGTCCTGCGATGAACGCTGAACTACCAGCTCGCAAGGAACGAGAACGCGCCCTCGTTCGCGAGAGAAACGCCTACGCAGGCAGCGTCTGCTAGCGAGTTCCTTGATTGAAAAAACCAGGGGCGTAGCCGAGGGGGGGGGGGTTGGGGGGGTTCAAACCCCCACCGAAATTTTTCAATTTGCTTGCGTATATAGGCACGCACACTTACAAACGCACGCACGAACATACATAAAGTATGGTTGAACCCCCCCCCCCCCCCGAAAAAGTTTCTTGCTACGCCCCTGGAAAAACCGACTGCTCGCTCTGCACAACCGTTCACCGGCGACTCCGTATATATAGGCACTGGATCTTGACCTGCAATGTAGTGCCGGTGGGAGATTTCTCTTGTGCATGGTTGAACAATAAAGATTCGCAGCGTGCACGTTAACTAAAAGCGGACTGCGCGTCACTGTGTCTAATCTTTCTTCGGTCTCTCATTGTCCATTAGCAGTGATCTTGCTGTGGGAAACCCCGGCGCACACTGCATGCTTCGCCCCTCGCCAATTTACAGCTTACCTCGCCCTCGCCAGCTTACATAGCAAGGCGCTGCCTTTCGTGTTGCCATAGAGGTTTCTTCAGCCGATTTCCTTCTTGGCGTATTTGCAAATCTTCATGCTCTTTTCTTTTGCTGCATGTTTCCTTCGTTTGCGTACAATTTACGGAATATTTCGCGCGCCACGCTACCTGGGACAGAAGTACGCAATTGCTGTCTAGTGTCCCTGAATAAACGCCATCATTGACGTGTTGACAGCAGATGCGCAACGATTGCCCAACTAGAATTCTTTTAGTAACCGATAATTTCCGCGTTTGAGAGACGAGCAAAGACGGCAGTTTTGAGGCCTTGAGAAGCGCGGGGTTCCGGCGCGCACGCGCGACACGTTCCAGCATGCCTGCGCATGCGCTGCGCCAGAAGCCACGTCCGCGACGCGGCGCCAACGACGCGATCGAATTTAATCGTCTGCCCCGGCAGCGTTGCTCGTCAATCGTCCGCAAGCACACGAGAGGTGCTGCAGCTATCGCTTCGCGTAAAGCGAAAGATTGTCCAAGTCGCGCGAGCCCGCACTAAAAAGGTTTCAATTCGCTATACCAGGTACTCCCGTCAGAAAGCGGCCTTGTTGTGACCACAACAACTCTCTCGATCATTCCGTTTTTTTTGCTGTGCCCGACACGTGGAGTTTCATAGGATGGCTACCGGAGTCCTAGTGAGCTACCCTTCGCCGGCGCTGCACGGGTCGTCCTCAGCGGTCTTCAAGAAAGGTTAGAAACACTTTTCTCACGATTCCTGCTTCTTTATGCACACAGTAAAACAAAGCGCGCTATAATATTAACCATAGTGATACAGCAGCCATTTGCGTGTGATAAAAACCAAACTACAATTTCTCAGCAAAATAAGGGTTTAATTACCACCCAGTTTGGACTCTATTACGAAGCAACAAATTCCAGAACGATATACAGAAAAGTTTTGTTGCAAAGTCAACACGATGGGTGATTTAACAGGATATACTTTTTTCTCGCGCTGCCAGCTTTCTCTCGCGTAACCGGGCACTTTTTTGCAGGCGTCAGAGAACGGTGAGTGCGCGCACTGCTGTGAAATAACAATATCGTCGCATAAAGAGATACTTCGAACATCTCTTTTTCTAACCACTCAAACGGCTTTGGGCCTTCTTCGGACACGTGGCAGTCTGCCAAGCTACAATTGAACCACGTGCACTGTGAGCTCTTCACGTGTCGATCGCCAAGGTGCCGGAATTACCACCAGTACAAGGGAATAAAAATATCAGACATAAAAACACACAAGGCGGGTATTGTATGCACATAGAACGACACGATCAAACAGTTTCAGGCATACTATGCTCGCTCATATGGTATGCTCATATGGTAATGGGCACAGTCTTGTGGCTATTTCGTATTCAAGAGAAACGCGCTGACGCCAAATAACTCATTACTTCCTTGAAAACACGATGGCTGCACGGCGCCTTTTAGAGTACAGGGACAACATTCGATGTGTCGCGTGCTGCCACGTTAAGTACTAAAGCTTCTAAACAATCGGGATTAGATATTTCGGTGTTTCATTGAGTCAAAGCGTACGTATGCAGGGCAGGTGGAATGGGCCACGGCCGTACTGGAACGCTGCCGTAGCGTTCCAGCGCGGCCGTATCGTTTACCATATCGTCGCCCCATAGCATAAATTGAGTGTCAAGTAATGAGCAATTATACAACATAGAAATACTTAGAAAGACCAGCAAAGTATAGACTTCTAAAAGGCTTGCGAGAAAAAAAAAGAACATAGAAACGCAATAGCCTGAGAATGAGTGGCGTCGGCTTCGCTGTTTCGATGGCTTGCCAGCGGGTGGAGCTGGCTACTTCTTTTTTTTAATTAGCGCGGGCAAGATACCGACGCCCCTTTTGTTCGAACAGGTGCCTGGTGTCCCTAAAATCATGATGCCTACGTTCACTTATCAACCTCTTCGCCTGTGTGCAGACCTGGGCATCTGGCATTCAAAGGTCAGACCCCATGCTGGTGGCAACTGTCGCACAACTCTACGGCTTGCTGCTGGAACCAGGACAACTACTGGAACGGCATAGAAGACTCGGCAGATCAAGAGGTTGCGACACAAGGAACCGATGCCGTCACCTTGGAGGGCCTCAAGAGCCTCTACAACTGCTGCTTCACGTGAGTTCATGCCATTCGATACAGTGATAGTGCATTGGTTAGTCCGAATACCAGAGGGGTGATAGTGCGTCGTGAATTAAAAATCCCTGAATACAGCAAAGGCTGTACTTCCAATAACACAGTGCGTTCAACCAATTCATAATGGTTTAGCATTATCGAATTAACGTCTCATGAATGGCCCGTGTCTCGAGAACAGAAAATATCCTATACACAAAAAACTGTTCTCGCAACAAGGGCCTCGTGGTGTCATGGTGCTGGCGTCTTCAGGTTTAACTGTTACCGTGCTGGCCTTGACGCGTTGGTCTGCGAAACGTAATTGCGTTACTAGGGGCGTAGCCAGGGGATGATACACCGATCACGTGACACTCCCCCTCCTCCGCGCCACGCCCCCTCCCCCCTGAACATAATTCCGTCTACCGTAGAAATAAGACGACCCTCGACAACACCCGCCTGCCTTGGCAGCAGTTCACGGTGAAGGCGTGCCGCTTCGGCAAAATAGTTCTAGCTACGCTGTTGCCACTTACATATAGCTGTCGTGGCTAGTGACAAACTATGCGCGCCCGCGTTACTCAAGGACGCGATGAAGGATAGTTGGAATCTTGAAGCATATCCATCTAAGCAGCACACACGTTCTACATTTCACAGGTGTGAGTGAGCTGGGCTGGAGGACCAGCTTCTCTGGATTCGCGCCGAGTGCGGGGGCTACGCCTTGCACCGCCCTTGTGTTCCACTGCAACGGAAGCTGCGGAACAGTCGGGAGAAGGGACTTAGGTTGCTGTATGTATAGTTCATATTCATTAAGATACGAAATAAAACTTGTGGCGTTTCTCTTAAGTTAGGAACCTAAGTTACGAGACCTGATATGCATGTGTCGGTGTAAACACAGTGAACTTCCGAAAAAAGATACTACAAACGGCTCCGACCTGGAATGCCCATAAGTTCCCTGACGTTTGACTAGTCCCTCGAGACTTCCTTCTTAGGTTTAGCTGACGTTCGACGTGTTAGACAGGGCATGAGAAGAGGCTGTGTTCTTAAACATGTTATGGTTACATTCTGCGTTCATATAGCTAAATGCTTCTATCTCTTCTTTTGTCTGCTCCTTCTTATAGTCCCACAACCTGAGGCGCTCCCATGGATCGGCGAGTGTCAGAAGACCCCTTGAGACGCTGCTGTCACAAAGACCAAGATTCTTGAATACTTGCCTTCATGACGTCTACCTTCGAGCAACAGCGCTGCCAGCAACTGCACAAGACAAGCGATCGACTATCGCACCTTTTTCAAGTCACCTTAATGGGAGCCTGAACTTTGCCGCTGTCACAAACAGGCCACTGATGTGTTCGTCGGTACGGCCCGGCCGCCAACCTTCCAACCCCATATGGCATCATTGTCCAAAAGAATCTGCCAGACACGGAGACCAATGGCGTGTGCCGGGGGTAAGATATTTCACGTTGTCGTCGTCCAGCGTCTGGCTCCGTCTGCAGTACCAACTTTGATAGACGTCTGTCACTGCACAAGGGAAACAAATGGTCCCACTAATGGTATACACCCGTGTCATCTCAACATTTCGAACGCGTGCAAAGTGATTGCTCCAGTTGGGTTGGACTGGAGGGTAGCGAATCACATGACTGGAAAATGTCTGTATATATACTACGTGACGCTCGTCGCTTCAATCCCTGTGGTCAGTTCTCACCATATCCAATATCATTTCTCTTCCCGCTTTAATTGATGTTAAAAGAAGGGTTTATACAGTGATTCCACACTTCTAAAACAACGCGAACGTAACAATGCCTGTGAACATTGGCATATGCGCGGACAGATGAAACGTTGCTTTCTGCGTTTTATTTTGTCTTGAATGTGGCGTAACTTGTATCACACAATCAGCGAAATCATATTCAACCATTCATGTGGTTTCGATCGCTATTTCATACAAAAGAAGGTGTCTTTTAATCCAGAACAAGTGGCCAGACTCCTGAAAATTGACGCCTTTATGTTAGATTTATTTGCGGGCCGCAGTCAAGCAACGGCCAAATGCCAAAGGCAACACATTTTTCTTTTACTGTGACGATAAAGGTAACGCTAGGGGTAACTTTTATAACGTACGTTTGGCATTCTCTCCTAGCGATTTAAAGATACTACAGACAACGTTTATTGTGGGATACATTTCGATACCACGACCATCAGTACATATCTTCGTCGTCACTTTCTGTCGTGTTTTGGGAACAAACTGCACTGTTATCTCCATAAAAATGAACATCTGTACATTGAACACGCAGTGGAGGCACATAATTGTGAGAGCTATTTCTCAAGATAACCCGAAAAAAATTTCGTGCAGAAAAGTGCTTTTTGACTTGAACGATCCCTATGGGAAACCATGATTCAAACGTTAAACGCTGGTAACATGACGTCTCCGCTGCAAGCTCTTGGAGATTGCAACAGTGCATTTCGTCATGGCTAATGAGTCCCTATATACTAGCGACTGGTATGTCGCATCTGCCACATGCTACACCCATCTTGTCCTCTCACAATTGTCTCTATGATTTACATATCATTGTGCTGTACTTCGAAGCAGCAGGTTAATTCACTTACACACCAAAGCTGGCTTTGATGCCTGTGTACATTTGTCTCTTCTTGAAGCATGGGAAACTGAACATTTCCTCTTTTTTTTATGCCAAAACTTTTATCTATTATGGGACATGTTTCAGCTGTAAAGTGATGCTGTTACAAATACACTATGTTCTTTCTACCACTTCTAGATTACTATTTGTGCGTAATAGATAATGTGATGGTTAAACATGAAGGACATTTTTAGACGATGCTTCACAGAACCATTCGTGAGACAGTTGCCCTGGGTATGCGAGGGACCAACCGCAGAGGGCGAATTTTTATAAGTGAGGAGACATATACCACCTATGCCGAAGCATAAAATGTCCAACGCCCCAACTTAGCGAGTGGTTAGAGGAAGTACACAGGCATATAAATAGCTGAAGCCATCGTTAACACAGCAGGCCTGAAGGGAAAATTACTCCGCCTGACAATGTCTGATTTGTTGCATGTAATTAGCGTAAAAATAGCTCTTATAAAATTACTCGCTCTCAGCACAGCAACCATGGTTTATCATAGAATGTGCCGCAGTGAGCAGTTTGTTCACTAGTGTCTAAAGCAAAGACAAGTGCATATACATATATAAAAAGATGTGATGGTTAAGAAATACGCCACCATAAGCATTCAACTTTACGATTGTTAATGTATATAGATACACATAGTGCGCTGTTCCCGCATTTAGTTTTTTGGACGCCTGTGGTTAAAGTGCGAGTCTGCAGATTTTCATAGACTTGCCACAGGCATGTTCACCGTGCGTGTTCTGTCTATTGAGCCATGTATCGGGAAATGTTATCTTTCGCGATTTCTACGATTCTCAAGTAAAATTTTCACGGAATCTGTAATCGTGGCTTGTCTTCAATATATCTGCCAGCAAACCCCACAATTTCTCCCCACGGCAGTGGCAATTTTCGATGACGGAAGAAAACTTGTGTGGTGCAGGCGTTGCGGCATTCTTTGATAAATTTTTCTTTAATTTTGGAGGTTTTACGTGCCGAAACCCCGGTATCGTTATGACATAATATGATCCTTTAGAAAACTATTGATTAGCACGGCTTGGAAAACCACTGATAAGAGAGAGGCTCCGATCCTTTCTAATTTACGGTAATTATGGTATGGTCAAGGAAGTTTTCAGACAATACGAAGATGATTATGAAAACATACAGGGTCTCTGAGCAGCGGGTATACATTTGAACAATAATAAAGCGAATACTTATATGCCTGATCAAAGGGGATGATGATTTGATGATGATGACGATGGTGGTGACCATATAGCCCCGCCAGATACTAGGCTTTCGCCTTCGAGTCGTCTTCAGCAAATGCATAAGGGACCCTCCGAGTTTTTTGTCGCCAGTATTTAAAAGCCCTCATAATAGGAAACACGCTCAGCAAATGAACTCCAACGCCTGAAATATAATCTATTTGATGACGTGGCTAGATAATGCTCTGTATCAGTTGTACGCCTCCGTATCTCTCGGATTATCGTGACTGCAGCACATGTTTCCAAACATTGCGTGCCTAAAACCTATCTTACTGATACCAAAATTCGCAACGTCTGCAGTTAGAATCTGCTCAACTAACTGTATTTGGAGCACTGTGAAGACATCTGGCAGCCTTAAATGTACCAGAGGTTCTTACTGCTAGCACAAGCCCATTTTAGCATTTTGGTATGCTTGATCGAACCATCATTCCACGAAAGCCTTCTTTACTACGTAGTGTAGCCAATTTCTACGTGAACACTCCGTAACAAAAGACTACACCATGCTGTTTCATCAGTTCTGGTGTCGCTTATATTAAGCCACTGGTGTGCCACAGTTGTGCATGTAGCAACGGATGTAGCACGTGGCGTCAATGACACGTCCTGTGACGTGCTGAAGAGGGAGGTAAAAAAAAAAAAAGCGGTGAAGTTAACCAGGCTGACCACAGTCGGCCACACCGCACTCGGAAGTGGAAAGGGGACTGAAAGATGACAAGTGGTATAGATAGGTGCACATTCGTAATATAACATATATGAATGAGAAGTCAAAAGCAGTGGCGCACGACGACGCTGTATATTTATAAACTCCCAAATCCTGTATGTGTCGGTGCATCCAAGCGTTCGCAAAGGTCAAGAGTCAAGACTTATTCGTTGTTGACCAGGTGTGTATTCCAAAACGCCTCAGTTATAGCCCGTCTCCTCTGGATAACATCAACAGGTGCGCACCTCTGGTACTGCACAGAAATACAATGGTCAAGGCGGCAGATAGCGGCTTTCCCCCCGCACGGAAAGGAACCTTCGGGAAAGAGACGGGCTGCGCCGAGATGCGCCGGTGTAGGCGCGTGGGGGCTATCGATTGGGGACGCCCGGCTGACGTCACCGCTTACGTTACTCCGAATGGGGCAAGAAGGCCAGGGAAAGAGATCACGTGCTTCCTCACGCGACACACAATGCGCAGTTTCGCCTGAGAAGTACGCGTGCCGCAGGTGGCGCAACCCGGTTGAGTTCACTGCACGTGTGACGAAAACCTGAACACCAGTCGCGTTTAGGACAATGGCGCTGTACGCAGTTAGAGAACAAGTTGGCACCTTGTCAGGGAATGTTGGTTGATTGTTGTATTCCTAGTCGTGGCTGGCATTGTTTCGACCGCTTTTGTCAAGCTTGCGTTTGTTCGTGGGTACGCATGGTTTCAGGCACTCGGAAAAGAGATAATCACGGAAATCACGTAAGCGTTGTTAATTGCGAAAGAGGCTTATTCGATGCATGAGCTTGTCAAGGTGCCAGATAGAGGAAGTGTCACGACGTTTGTTGTATGGTCCGTTCACATACATTCCTGGATAGTTGGATGCTTCGTTATTGCGCACACACAAGAAATACGTAGGTTTCCTTTTCTTTCAGCTGCCTTAAAACCACAGAATTGTGGCAAATTGGGCCTGTTGGTTGATCATCTTTAAACCACACTTGTAGCTTACGGCCAAAATTTAGTTTTCAAAATTCAGAAGCTAGATAGCTTGTTTCGGTCCACATCATTCAATAAAACCGCTGACATAGTTGCTAGCCGCAATCCTCTAGTCCCTTCAGTTGTTGACAGTTGTTGATGTAGCCCCGCCACGGTGGTCTAGCGGTTATGGCGCTCGACTGCTGACCCGAAGGTCGCGGGATCGAGTCCCGGCCGCGGCGGCTGCATTTTCGATGGAGGCGGAAATATTTGAGGCCCGCGTACTTAGATTTAGGTGCACGTTAAAGGACCCCATGTGGTCGAAATTTCCGGAGCCCTCCACTACGGCGTCTCTCATAATCATATAGTGGTTTTGGGACGTTAAACCCCAAATATTACTATTATAGTGGTTGATGTACCGTTGTTGAGACGTGCATAGGTATCATTATAAAGGAAAGCTTTTGCTTTTCTTTTCTTGAGAAATGAGTATGATTAAAGGGGAACTAACAATCGTACTCCCGGGTCTTGGACGCCACGACAAAAGCTGGAAAGTACGAAGGTATATACTTACTTCAAACCCTCGATAGTTTCCTTCACCCCAATCATGGCAGATTGCGAGAGCAGCGCGCTAAATGCGGAGCCATCTAGCTGCGAATCAGCAATCCTCATCTCTTTCTTGAGGTCGAAGTTGCGAGATGAGATTATGATGGACGCGCAGAAGAGATTGAGCAAGACCTCGCATGACGCTGGTCACGCCGCTGTTCCATTTGCCTCCTTTTTGGTTTTCCTCGGCCTGTTTGCCGCATTCGGCCCTTTGTTTGTTCTTATTAAACAGTTGACGGCGAAGCTGTTTGTCTTGAAGCGACGCAACAAGCGATGCGCATGGCCTCCGCGGTTCGTTGCCTCTTTTGGCGAGACGAAGGCAGAGTTGAACAGCCGCTCTGTTGAAGCTACTTCTTGGAATGATGGGCGGCCATTTAGGGGGTTGTTCTTTGCTTGCTTCTTTGCTTGCCGGCTCATTTGCTTGTTTGTTTGCTCGTTTTTGAAGGATGAGAGAGCGTGGTAAGCTAAAGCCGCTGTCTTCTTCTTGCTGGCCAAGTCATTCTATGTTTTACTATTTGTTGGCTCCTATAAAAGAAGGGCTTCGTGCAGAAAATGGCTTTGCTATATAAAGCCTTATTCTACGAACCATGACGCCTCTTTGTGAGAGCTTCCGGCAGGTAGTACCCAGGTTCACGTGTTTCCTTTAAAGTGCTTTTGTTTATTTCACTTATTGACGCATTGGACGATCATGGACGTTGCTCCGTACGATTCTATTACCAAACATTGCGTGAAGTACGACAGTCTATCTCCAAAGATACAGCATATATGCGCCGCGACTTTCTCCTTTCTGTTATTCTGAGAAATAGACAGCGAGAGAAAGAGACAGAAAGAAAGAGACACAAGAAAGAGATAGAAAAAGAGAGAAAGCAAGCATTGCCATGTATAGTATAGTATAGTATAGTATAGTATAGTATAGTATAGTATAGTATAGTATAGTATAGTATAGTATAGTATAGTAAGGGGTGGGAAAGGAAAGTGAGGGTGAGGAGGAGGGAAAGGAGTAGCGCAACGCCACCATCTCCGCTGCTTCCTCAGTCTTCGCACCACTAGCACGTACTTTCCCCAATCATTTTTTTTTCTGGTCATCTCGCTTACACAGCGGCTCATACCAGTACTACGTGGCTTGAAATCGACACTTTCGGGAAAGTACAGCCTCCGTCCAGTTCACTGCAATCCTATGAATTTAAACGTCTCCAATGCTCGTTGCGTACTAAAGGAACCTACTTATTTACCTTGCTACTTTTACGGTTGCCACAACGTGATCATTACTACATTTCCAGTTCAAGTGTTGCACAGCTGAAGTGTTGCTTTATAAGCGGTGAACGAAGAGGTCCCGGATCACTGATCAATGTTGGAGAAGCGTGACGATACACTTGACTTTAGAGCCCAAGATATTGTCACGCATGCTCAACTGATGTTGGGGCTCACTAATCATTTTCTCGTTTACACCACGGTGGCGTACAACGCCAAATGGTCACTGAAGCGCGATTTATCGATTTGTTGGCCTTGTAGGTATAGAAAACGATGGCGCATGCGGGACAGATAGCTCGATCCATTGTCTGTCGTTGAACAATGCCGAAGTTAGACCGCCATTCACCTTCGCAAAATGAGTATAGCAGTCGAAACACATCGAAATTGCTGGTTTGCTAGTAACGATATCGCGATACAATTATGTTCAAGGATTAGAAGGCCTTTGGACTATTCTAGTATCGCTCTAGCGCTATTCAATATGAGCATGAAGAAAAGCGACGTAAGCAAGGAAAAAAAAAAGACAGGCGATAGGATGAGTGCTAATGAGGCCAGGCTAGCCGAGTCGGTAGAGCATGAGCCTTTGGAGTAACGGAGAGGCAGAAATAGATCCTGCCTCTCCCTCATTATACTTCTTTGCTCAAGCAAGTTGTACGGCAAAGCGGCCGGGTTAGACATAGATCTATACCATCTCCCGACCCAATGCTCATTAAATGTGTCGAGGCCTCGGGTTTTGAGGGTATACTGTTAGTAACGAAAGCCTCGCCTATACGCTTTTGTGATGTTCCCTTACTATTCAGTGTTGAACGTTATCGGATCCACGAACGCTCGATCATAAAAGCGCATCAGCGTGCACTCGAAGGCCGGGCATATTTCTCAGAGGCGCCCGAAAGCCTTGGAAAAGCGTTCGCATGAACGAGAGTGCGCCCTAGAGTCTCCGCTACCGTATACACACCGATCGGTTTCTCTGCAGCGCGTCTCGAAGAAATGGCAAAGAATTGCGAGAAAAAAAATCCCATGGTCGTCGTGGTTTAGAGCGTTTAGGTATCGGGTTAACCGAAGGGAAAGTTTCCTTTCGGTATTTTCCATGCGTCTATAATCATATCTGTTTTGTTCTTAAAATTATCTGCACATTTACAGTAGCGCGGTAGTGCTATATAACCTCGCGACTTTTTTGTCTACAAAGGTGTCGCTCATGAAAAGGCCAATAAAACTATATAACGGTTAATGTAGCTCTAAAAGCCACTGAAATCCAGCGCTAACGTCGTTCTTGTGTAGCAATTGGTGTAGCTGTAAATCCTGCGCTAAGTGCAGCTCCACTAGTGTGAATCCTGAGGAAGTGCGTAGTACCCAGCGATTCCCGTTCGTAGAGTTCCCACTGCTCCGTTTACCAAACCGTCGATGACGTCAACGTTTGAGGTAAGCATGTATACGGTGTCTCCGGTACGAGTAAGGCGCCGGAGAAACGCCAATCGGAGGAGCAATCGCGCGCTTGGCGATGCAGCGGCACCCTCTCTTGCGCGGCGCGGGTGTCCGTCGTACGTTTCGGAAGCGTTTTTAGCGATTAAATAAACGAACCTTGTTCGTTTATTTAACCCGATTTTTAGCATTGGTAGCCTTCTTTTACACCTGAATTGACCATTTGATTTTGAGCGTGATCACACCAGATGAGATCTACAGTTGGACGACAAGTCGGGCCACTAAAGTGCTACGCACTTAGAAAATCTAGAGGCGACCCTAATTCTTGACTTACTTATCTAGTAATAGCACTCGCACGTCGGCGTTCGTGTCCCCTGATGTATTCTATGGGTTGAGATTGCGTTTCGCGCGATGCCGAAGCGAATCTCAGAGGCCACGCAGAAAAAAATGGCGTGGTTGATCTCTGCTCTGCCAGTTGCCGCAACGATCCCATCTGCTCACAAGAAAAGCGCCTGTTCTTTCAATGAATTCATTCAATGAGTTTTCATTGTTTAGCCTGAGAGTTAATTGACTCTCCTTTTTAATAAACTTATGCTCGGATATCATATCTATCCAATATAAATCTTGACTTAAAGGAGGACCATCGATTTCGCACCAGTGTTATCTTTAAAACAAGTTTGTTTGAATCTTCGGGAAACCGGAAGTGCTCGACAAGAACTGCTGGGAACAGAAACAGGAGTGTCACGGGTGGCTCGTGTCACTAAAAAATTCTGTTTAACTGTATCGCCTTAATTATGAATAGAGGTTGTAATTTTGATGCTGCATTCAGCACATGTGGAACACCCAAAGCCGTGCCTATGACCCGCCACGGTGGTCTAGTGGTTGCTCGAGTGCTGACCCGAAGGTCGCGGGACCGAATCCCGGCCGCGACGGCCGCATTTTTCGATGGAAGCGAAAATTTTGGAGCCTGGACCGTGTACTACTTAGATTAAGGTGCACGTTAACCCTTTTAGACGCCACCTATGAACAACTGTCTGTAAATGTATCGAATTTATTTCAAGGCACTTTATATTCTACTGCAACATAAAGATGTCATGATACAGTGATTTATGTGTATTATAGTAATTCGTCTTAATTAAGTTGTAATTAAATATCTATTTAGCCTGAAGACATTCGTTTTAATTTTGCATAAATAGAATCATGTTTCAGGCCGGAACAACAGTGCAAATTTGGTTTCGGTTACACCAATTTCGAGCAAAGAAAAATTATACTTTTGACGTGGCTCGCGGGAAGCGGCACGTCGAACAACTCGTCGAACATGGGAGTGCCTTCAGCAAAATAATTATGTACAACAGCACACTGCAAAATGAGGTTAAAGGAAGGCACATTTATTAGGCAGGAGCTTCGGTGAATCCAAACCTCAACGTATCTTGCTCTTTCTTAGCCACTAGTCGACACAACTAGCAATAACATGTGGTGCACACAATTGCGTACAAAGCTTCTCGAAGGGTTAAAAAACCCCAGGTGGTCGATATTTCCGGAGCCCTCCACTACACTCTTAATCAAATCCTGGCTAACTCATGCCCTGTAGGCGGGACGCTTCAAAACTCAGGAAAACTCCCGGCTATAGTAGGCCTTCGACAAGGAGTTAGCCGTGACAAGTGTATATAAAAAACGTGCACCCTTCACCGCCGCCTTATAGACGGCCTGCAGTATTAGTCACGCGTCGGTGTGGGCCGCGTAAGTGAGAATCCTGGCTACAGCTTTGCGTATGCTCCCGCATGTTACAACTTGTCGGCGCAAGCGTCGGTGTATACGCATGCGCCGACAGCGTCAGCCGCAAAGGCGAGCTATGCTGCGAGGAGGCATACGCATGGAGCTAACTACGCGCTCTCTCTTGCGTGCGTGAGAGAGAATAGGGGCTGCTACGCTCTCCGTTGCACTCCGCTTCTGCTGTTTTTGCGCAGAGAAAAGAAAGGAAGGAGGTAAAAACGAGAGTTCGAAGATATTGTGCGACGGGAAGGGGGTTGCGTTTTTGGCGCGAGTGGGCGAGTGGTTAGTTTTAGCGCATTCCACGACAGCGGCGGATGTTTAATAGGTTGGTGTGGTTTGTTGAGCGTGCCGCGTGGGCCGGTACTCGGCCGCCATGGAAACATTCTCTTATCTCAATATTAAGGGGGTGTTGCGAGGACATAGCGACATCCCCTTGCACGTGCCATGGCTACACGCAAGCAGTTGACGCAGGATTACACGACGCTTTCGCGCCATTTCTGTCTCGCTGGTGCGCACACTGCGGACACAGCCCGGCGCATCATACCTGCCTGGGTGAGTGCTGTTCTTTCTTCACATATATGTTCGTGCTGTTAGCGTTCACATTGTTGCATGCTTGCGCTTATGTATATGAATGACTGCATTGAACCGCCAGAATATTCTTTTGACGGCTTTTGAAATAACTATACGAGTATGCGTACGAGTAACTTAGGAGTATACGAGTGCTTATCTTTATTGTAATCGTCATCCGTCTCTATAGTCGCGCACGTGTTATCGCGCTGGTCGCATTTATTGTGAACTCTCATACAGTTCAGAAGCTTTCGTCGCTCTTGACAGGTGTCACCGAGATTATCAATGCATGTTGCTTGACAAGCTGTGTAATTTTAGCTCTCGCGTGGCTTCTTATCTTTCGGCTAGCAACTGTTCTCTGCATTTATGGTCAATGATACAGTGCGTCAATCAAAGGAAGGATATTTTTGCTAGCAGTTGAACGATGTTAGGATCTGCTTGCATGGTAGGTCGTTATATTGGGCATTTACATTTCTTTTTCTACCTTTAGGAAGCGGAAAAATTTTCCACAATCAAAAAGTAATGAAACTGCACTTACGAGTACCGAAGACGTTAGTAGGTTTCATTGAATCAGGCGCTCATAGATACGACTAGCGGCATCTCTTGTTTTTAGGAGGAAAAATCAGCAATTTGACTTTCTGAATAGCGACAGTCTTTAAAACGCGTTTTGCTGGCTAATTTCTAACAAGTTTTAAAGCCAGCCTCATTCATGCTCGTGAATACATTTGCGTATTTACTCTGCCCCTTCACTGATTTCTGTGGTTTCGGGTCACATTTGCCCATTGGTCTTATGCAGTGCCAAGTGAAGTGTGGACAAGTACATCAGTGCATCATGCACCAGCTGTGGTGCCTGTGCAAATTGCTGATCTCGATGAAGGTAAAGTAATGCGTCATATGTAATTTAGACGTTAGCTAGTTGATGGCATTTTTGTTCTCTCATCCATCATTTCATTCGATGCAACAGCGATATATAACCGTGGTTGTATAAAAGTATTGTTGTTTTCGTTGGCAGCTTATTATTTATGTTGGATTGCTCATTGTTAATGTTATTACAGAGAAGTGAAATTCATACAGCAGTCGTAATAAGGGATATAATTGTTGTTCATCCTCGTGATAGTATACACAGAATTTGAATACGTTTGGAGGTGACAAAACCTTCTGACACAAGAGCCAGGCGCAGTTTTATCGAGCAACTGGCCAGGAGCTCACACCTTGCAGGGTCTCCAGCAGCAGCAGCATCAGCAACACCGGCCGTGGTGTTGTTTACAATGCCGTAACTGAGCATACGATCTTTCTTCTTGTGTTTTTTATTCATTTTCTTTTTTTGCGTTTCACTCCCATCTAAAAATCTTATTTACTTAACGAATGAATCGTGAGTCTATTGTAAAACTGCTTTCCTTGTACCTGATTCTCATCAAATTGCGACTGTGCTGTGGTTTTCACTTGCAGCCGACATTCGAAACAGAGCTTCACTTCTAAAAAAAACTGGAAGTTTCATGTAGAAGCTCAACAAAGTCAGTCATCTTCGGTCAGATGTTCAATGCCCGCATGTATTTATTTCGTGGAGGTCGACGAGTATTTCTGAGGAAATGATGTTAAGCTTTCTTTCATAACTGTGGTAAGTTTATGGTAAAAATACTATAAGAAAGCTTCATTAGGAGCTTCTGAAAACACTTTTGTAATTTTCAACTTCTGTGACGCTATCTATTTAAACAAAATTCGACAAGGTGTACAACAGAATGAAAACAACCGCTTCCCAAGTAGAAGTTTTTGTGTGACGGGCGAAAAGGGCAGGTGATCTAAGAACATAACGTCGAATGTGTCTTCTTGCTTTTTTTTTTCGTCAGAATGACATGCCAGCAGCCCGCCCATCGCCTGACCCCGGAGTTTTGGAGGGAGTACGACAACAAGCCTTTCTACTGCGATCAAGTGCAAGAGAATTTGAAACGTTCGGTTGGCACAGTTCTAGAGAAATTTGTGCTTGACGATGTACGATACGATTATTTTGTGCTTGACAATGTACTATATTAAAGTCCTCACATACCCAACTGGGTATGCTCAATGCTTCGTCTTGTGCAGAGTGCAATGAGAAATACCCAGTTGTTTCCCAGGTGTTATGCCGGCGGGAAGCTGCTGAAGAAACATTGAAACGATCAAAAGAAACGATCATTGAAACATCAAAAACGATCAAAAGCACCAGAATATCGGATGTCACGTTTATCGTTTCCTTCAGCGCTGAGTATTGCTTTAAGCGCTGTTTGTATTTTTTTACAATAAATACTTATTTTTACACGTGAGTAGTACCTGTTTCTCGCATGCTTATACACGCTAGACACAGCAGGTACTGTTGAACTATGAAGCTGATAGGGCCAGTCAAGTCATTCTCAACGAAAATGATTCCGCTGAACGATACATTTACGAGGAACATGGTGCGTCCATGTTTTAACCGCCGTTACTGAAAAAAAAAAAGGATGCGAAGTTTTATACGCATGTCTAAACACACTTCATGCTTATAGTTTCCAAGTTACTTGTAGTGGTTACTCTAGGAAACCATCAAGGGGAAACTGAGCGTAAAAACTCTCCTATGTGATGTAGTCGGTTCACGTTAAAAAAATCCCAAGTGGTTAAAATTAGGCACTATTAAAACTCGGTACCCAGAGCTTCGTGTGCACAATTTCTTGTGTTTGTTGTCACTGCGCATCTGTCAAAGAATAGACACTGGTATACGCGCGTTACTTTCCGAATACAGTATAGCGTACGTGCCCAGCCAACGCAACGTCTGCGTACACAATTCTAAAACTCCATTAGCCAACAATCAACCACTACACGGCGTGCCATTTGACGTCAAGGGAGTCCGCATTAGGGATACCGCAACCTGACTGCTTTCGTCGTTCTTGTGCATGCCACAAACACACAAAAATAGTAATGAAGACGATGGATAGGATCAATGCGGGATCAGTGAAGAGACCTTCGTCCTCAAGTGGACATAAAATAGGTTCGTAATGATGAAAAACAAAATGCTTCCTTGGACAAATGCGCGAATCGTTTGCCGTGAAATGTAAATATCTAATTTAATGCTCTATTAAAAGCAACGGCATGCTGTCGAAATCAAGTGCGAGCAGTAGAGCTCCCACGAGGTTTCTAGATTTCGCAAAAGCGTTCACGCTTTTCTCCTAAATCTATGGTAAGCAATGCCTAAGTCTGGAAAACAATATTTGCATACTTAAATTACCGTCCTCTGGAACGTACATATGTGCCAGCGCGAAGTACGCACGCCGGTGGGTGTACCTCGTAATAACATCGCTTCATTGGCCTAAAAAGTTCAGAAATCGTTAAACACCCTCATGTTCGACAAATGGCCACTCTACGTTAACTTTCTTGGGATAATATATCATAGTTTAGCAGTTTAAGTTCTTCGTGACGACTGCCACACTGAGACGAAACCGCTTTGTATGTGCGCAATAAAAAAAATTAAAAATCCAGCTTGCACCAAAAGTTGCATCCTTCATAGACCATACGTTGTCTTTTAGCATCTGCGCATAGCTCTGCAACACTAGAACCTATTACTCGATGGTGTCAAATTCATTTTCCATTAATGCGCCACTATACTACGTTCTGGATTTCTGGTGTGCGCAACACCTCTCAGTAATCCACACATAAAAAAATTAAGTGCGTGTACAAGTAAAAAACCCCAGAAAGCTATCCCATGCACTCTATAGCACAACAAACTAACAGTCGCGTGCGCATGCAAATGCAGCTGTGCGGATGTAGCTCGCCAATTTTGCGTGTACCGCCGTGTAAATCGCTGCGAAATATGCCAAAAATTTATTGAAAGGTGAAACTTGTATACAGTTAGGCACTGCATGCCCATGAAGGTGCCTTTCGCACAAATACTGCGTATAGTACATTGCATGGACTCGCGCTTCCAGAAAATATTCTAGTAAACTTATGTGAAAAATATTGTATCATCCAGTGTGATTTTAGCGAATTCTCCGCTTTGAGACGAGTATGAGGTGATTTAAATTGCGCGGCGGGACCGCTATACCTGCATGAATCGAGATGTTCTAAAAAATATGGCCACTGATGGAGTCCTAACAGAACGTCGCAAATATTTCGGCGATAACTACCGCCGGATATAAGATCCTGTTCATGTTAGCAGCCAATTCCCGCCTGCGTACTGCGTGTCAGACAACGGCGAATGCCGAGCCGCCATGTCTTTAGCGTGGACAGTCCACTTCACGAGTCACGTCTGTCGCGCGAGTGTCGTCCAAAGTAAGCGCATGTGAGAGGCATTTCTTCCGCGGCGCAGTCCTCCGAGCGACCGCGAAGCTGCATACAGTCAGCTCTACCTCCTCGCTTCCGTGGTCGGCCGAAACGTGGGCCACACTTTCTGTTGAAGCAAAAATAATATCTGCGGGAATAGTGTCATTCGTTTGAGGGGAAGCGACGTGCACTATCCAAAGTTTAGAACCAAGATGAGTTCCTTTACAAGTGAAGTTCATCTGCAGTGCGTGCGCGGCACACCGCACCTGCTCGAGCGTGTTCGCATATTATACATATTGCCGACAATACCACGGTTATCAGCGCATGTTCATTTCAGTGCGTAATTATTACGCGGAGAGGGTCGAGCCAACAACGGTAAGAAGTAAAAGATCCTGGCATATGAGCGTGAGCGCTTTGTTCTGAAGCACCGCCGACTACGGCTTCGAAATAAACTGAATAGGCTTAGTGACGATATCGGCTACCGGCCCGGTAACCGTCGGCGGTGAAGCGGCCAGCGACGTTACTTAGAACACGGCTAATCTCCATCGTTGCTACGTCGTTGCTACGGCTACGTCGCTGTGCGGTTGGCACGGATGGATTCCGAGCTCACGTCCCACGGCAAGCGAATCTTGACGTTGAAAACTCGTTCAATCCATGAAAGGCAACAGGCTGGCGGCTTACGTGAATAGAACTGGGGTATTATGAACGCTAAGATTCCTTAAATGTCACTGAGGTGCCAGTGCCAAATATATGCGGAACAGTTTTATCTTTTATACCAAGCACGCAAATTCGCTTCAAGCATGCTCCGAGCAATAACTTGATTGACCCTGTATATATTTTCACGAATGTCATTTAAACAATATCTCCTTACGTATCAGTGAACGCTGCATGTATAATAGCGATCTACACTGCACTAATACGCCAGTGTGTAGCGACCCATTGGTAGATATAAACCCCCGTTCTTTTACAATGCTGTCGCCGCGGCGTGCTGTGGTGTAGTGGTTAGCGTACGCGATTGCTGATCGAGTGTTCGCGAGTTCGAATCCGCGAGTGTTTGTTGTGAATTTTTCTGTGGTTTACTTCTGAGTGTAATATGTGTATATGGATTATGTATATCATGAAATATGTGTCTAAGCCTCCAAATCCCCGATTAGAGCTTAAAAGGTGGCTTAAAATCAATTTTTTGTTTCGCCGCTTCATACACCGCCTATAGCTAGGACGTGCCGTAGTTGGGACACACCGTAGCTAGGCTCACGCGGAGCGAGATCTCCATAGCCGGCCTCGTAACTAGCCGGGATTCGAGACGAAAAATCTCCGGCCTATTTGAGTCCCGCCTATGAGATGAGCCGCTGAGAAAACTACTACGCCGCGGAACGGCTACGGGCGGCTCCGCCTACAGGTTGTGCCGGCTAAACAAACAGTCTATAGGCGTTAGATTTTTCGTCTCGTTTCCGGGCTATAGACTGCAACTTTAAGCAGGACATGATTAAGAGTGTACGGTGTCGCTCATGATCACATCGTGGTTTTGGGACGTTAAATCCCAACAATTATTATTATAAGCCGCGGCTATGACGCAGTGAATGACGAAGGCTGTACATTCAACTAACCCCCGTGGCATGTTTCCTAGCGATGTGATCAATATTTTCCTTGTTAGAAACACGAAGCACGTCCCTTGTTTATGCGTCGTTCGTTACAAATTCAGCACGCAGTTTTGTATAAACAAACGATTAACTTGTCCTACATTTTTCCTTGGTTGTGTTGTGTTGTCTGTTGACTTTCGGCCGCGCGGTTCGATAGTGGTAAAACGGCATCAGGGGTTTTCCGCGATCACGCGCCACCGCGTGAAGGCGAAGCAACCGAGATTCCCTCTGACGTTGGTAAAAAACGCATGAATGTAAATTTAAGCCTTTTGTTTCTCTCGTGTAGCTATAACTACGGCATGGAAGCTGTTCATGCTTTATAAATGTAGAGGCTGGAAAAAGAAAGCAGTGTCATAAAAATGAAAGAAATAAAAACACATACGCAGTCTCTGAAAAGGAGGAGGAGCAAATAGATGGAAAGGCAAGGAGGTTAGGCTTGGAGCTCTTCCTGTCCTTCCCATCTGAAACAATCGCGAAAATCAAGCTAACCAAAGATGAAACTAATGAGCGTGTCCAAAGAAATTATTTTTTTAGGTTACATGGCCCCTTACGCATTCGACAAGACGACTGCAAGCTAAAGCCATCTTCTTATTCTTCTCAGTCGATCGTGTTGATCACCTCCTCCCCCATTTGTGTACATAAAGTGGTTTTGCACGGCCTCCAGGATCGAAAGCATTACAAGCTGCCTGCTCCTCACGTGGTTTTGCGCTTCCTCTGATATCGACCCACCTTTGACCGGTCATCGTGTGACTTCCCAATGACGTCAGAGCGAGGTCACGAATGTCGGAGATCTGTGGCGTCATGACGTGATATCATAGCTCGCTCGGAAAAGGTCACGTGGGTTTCTGGACGAAGCTTTGTCGGACCTTGTGAGACTATTCCGAGACCTTACGAGACCCTTCCGAGCCCTTGCGCCCTTGCGGTCTCGCAACGTCTCGCAACGTCTCGCAAAGTCTCGCGCGAATCTCGCGAACGGGAGCGCCAACATAGCCACTTAAGGCTTTTGCCTTAAAAAAAAGGGGGGTAAGAGAGAGTGCTCAACGTATTCACAATAAAACTTATATGTAAATCAAATTATGCGTCGTTATAAGTGCCCGCAATGCGTGCGTGCACCAAGAGGTCAAGCGCGTCATCCCGGAAACTGAAGTATTGTGGGAAAACTACGATGAACACAAACACGGGCAGGCGCAGGCCCCACGCCCTCCTGATCATCGGCTTTGCGAACGCGAAAGTAGGTGTGGCTTCAACGTTGGGCTCCACTGGGGAGAAGGTTCGAGGAAGCACAAACACGGCATCGTTCGCGTGCCAAAACTTCATCGGCCGCTTCATCGAGGCAGAGGACGAGGCTTTCAGTTAAGCGGCTAGTTTGTCCGCAATGACGAACAAAGCGTTTTCGCATCACCACAAATGGTGCTTCACGGCAATCATCACGCATAGAACTACTAAATTATCATGCCCATGTGTGCTTTATGTTTCGTGCAATCTTGGCACTCCAGGCTGGGAGGCACGGCGTCTAATGCTGATGCTGGCGGTGCGCATGAATCGTGGAATTTCCAAATGGAAAAAGAAACGAAAGCCATCCTTGTGAGCTGTATGTGTACGCTCTATGCATGCGGTAATTTCTGCTCGTAAACGACGTAATTTGTCGCTCCTTTGCTCTCAATCCCGGAATGTCGTGCTCCTGCTGTACAGCAAGCTTCATTTATTGTTTTCTTGTTAACACGGATTCGCGTAGGTTTCGCTGCCAGTAATATTTTGAAGAGAGTTAAATTTAGATAAATGATGACATGATTGCTTCTGCGCCCTGTTGATCTAAGCACTAACACGTTGGAATTCGACAGCATGGCGCAAGTTGTCAGTGTTACCGCAAAATGGCGCCCACAGTGAGCGGTCGTCGGTTCTAATCACGTGGTTCGAGTCATTCTTGCCTGCGTGTGGGCGTAACAGCACATTCCGCAGCAATCGTCGGTACTCACGTGGACCAGAGATTGCTCGAAACAATGCGTTTCTTGCGTACGCTTTGACACGCCTCTTTTGCTGTCGTATTAGTGACAAAGTTGGCAATGTTTCAGATAGGACAATGGCACCTTGTGCTAGGCCGATATCCTGATAACGACAGTAATTCAGTGAAAGCGCGATTACTGGCATCGAATGATATATTGCCTATACTGTGTAAGCAGAAATCATAGCTTGGGCCATGGCCTACAGTTCTCCGTTGAGCGTATACGTACTTAGAATCAACAAAAATGAATCTTGACTATAGGCATCACCCATGGACGTCATATTAGGGACGTTAATACCCTTGAGTGTATTTGTAGGACAACTGTTCGAACAAAAGACCTCGGTTACACTTAAAATATCCCCTTCAGGCGCGAATTAAGACTAACACGGAGGAAAATTATAATTCTTTCAAATATGCATCTAAAAAACGACCCAAACAGAATGATATGAATAAAAACATGTTTATTGAACCAAGAAATTTTTTTTTGTGATGTGTACATTTGTACACATTGCGCCTCTAGGCCGTAAAATATGTGGATGGCCACTTACACAAGGAATAACTGTTTTCAGGTACTGTGAACTTGCCAGAAGTATTTAAGAGTGCACTTCCAATGCCTCTCAGCTTGACTGCTTTGATATGGCTCCTATTTCTTGACGTGAAAATCATAGTAGCAATTTCTTGTGGCACTTAGGCAGAGGAAAACTCCGCATTTGCGACAAGAAACTCGAGACTTCGAAACACAGCCAGTGTTTCGGCACCTCTGTGGGAAGTTGGCACTGATGTGATTGGGCCAGTGGTTTGTGCCGTCAAACCTTGTGGAATTTGTTGGCATTGGAATACCGACATGTGATTTTCGGACAGGCTTTGGAGAGACGGTGCTTGGTCGTCCCCTCCTGTTTGGCTCAGCCCTGTTGCTTGCGATCAAGCTCCGTGCAATGTCCGACTGGAAAGCCATAACGTCTTTCACTTCCTTTTTGGGGAGTCTTTCGGCATTAGCGTCGCGAATGTATTCAAGCCAGCTGTTGCACACTGCAAAGCAAATGAAGTGGGAGATTACTCTTACTGGCCATTTCTTCGTCTTTGCTTGCAGGGGACACAGCGACATCAAAAAGTCGAGCTTGTCGACGCCACCCATGAACTGATTGTACTCGGTGATTACCTGCGGACAATCGATGTCGACGTGTTGCTTGATTGATTCGCTCCATCTCTTCACCTTAGTTGTGTTACCTAGTCCTACAATTGTGGAGACCATGTTGACTGGGCCATTGTCGTACCAGCGGACAATCACCACATCTCCCTCTTCGGCAATCTTGAAGTCGGAGCTTCCGCGCCCTTCCTTTTTCAAAACTTTTTCACTCTTGAGCTCACAGCCTAAAATTCTGTTGGCTCTTATCGTACCAGTGCCCTCATGCAAATGCTGTACTCGAAAGGAATTGAATTTAACCAATAGTTAGTCTATTCATAGACAGAAAAAGAATTAAATCAGTGTATAACTATATATAGCTACGCTACAAATTCCGATAGCAACTATCACCTATTATAGTGATAGATCCTCATTAACGGAACCTTTCATTATGCAGGATGCAATCTTTGAACGCCCATGCGTAAAATTATTTTCTTTTTTTTTTCATTGCTATATACTTGTGAGTAACTCCGAAGAGCCGCGATTCTAAGTGTCCTATTATTCTTCATAGAACAGCAATTTTATCTCGTTTAGCAAGAAATTTAGTTGAGTGCATGAATAGCCCATCACAAGCCACGAATGATCAGCGCCTAGTATACGTTAGTGCCGCATCCCCAGGATTTCGGGACACGTACATGTCGCGCCATCTCTCGGCGGCAGCCGGGCGCCCCACTGTAACTGAATGGGAAGCAAAATAAAATGATACCTCGCGAACAAAATACGATAGTGAAAACGACTCTCGGTTTCAGATACTAGGGTACCACTAGAACATTTCAGGCGCAATTCTAATAACGTGCCACAAAGCGCCTACTTTCCCAGGCCATTTCAAGATTTTACCACACAGCCTACGAGAGCTGCCTCAATTTAGACCCATTTTGGCCTCTTTCAACTTCGACTGCAAAGCTCAGAGAAGTGGTTTCAATAACGACTCCTGGTTTTAGATTGACTGAGAAGCTCTCCTTCAATTGGTATGCTACTTTATTGTGTAGCTGAAGCCGTGCAACTTCTTCGGTCGTTTTTGTCGGCCTTATCCTTGTTGTTTCCAAAGCCCACATCTGCTCCTACATTGTATCCGAATGCTCACGGTGCTGACAGAGTTTTTGAATACAATGCTCGGGAGCGTGTGCGGAAGGGCGAGACGAAGAAGGTGCTTCATTGCCTCAATGAGTCCGCCTCGCCCCTGATGCGGGCAGCGCGTGCACAATTTTAGCTTCTGCAGTGGCATCTGCTGGCAGATTCCTCAACTACGTCAATGCCCCCAATTCCTGGCCATGCGGGTTTCAATGCCGGAAATGAGCCGGTAGCATTGTCTAAGATGTTAGGCGTGAAAACGCTCGTGAACCTAGATTTAGGTGCTCAAAATTGTTCCGGAGCCTCGTCGAAGGTGACGACGTTTCGTTGTCCCCAGCGTTATTGGCTGCACCATTACATTTTTCAATGTTTCACGATCTCCCTGTTTATCTTTTGCTGTCGCTGTGTTAAACTGTGGCAACTAAATTGTTGAACACGTGAACACATCGCCGGTATTGTTTTCTAAGTATAACCTGTTGCGGCCACGCGCCCGCTTACGTGAGCGACCACATCCGTGCCGCTTCACACTGATGAAAGCTTTTGCAAGAAGCGACACTAATGACTCCGACGCTAAGAATAAGCGCTGTTCACCGCATGTCCTTATCTTTCAGCGGAATGTCAGCTCCGATAAATTCATTGCTCGTGGTTCCTCCCACCGGAAAGACGTTAAAGCAACGGTATCTAAACACGTTCCCTTGTTTATCAATGATCGATGGAGGTCAAGCGGAGAACAGTGAAACCTTAACTCGTGATTTCTACCGAAATTATTCATTAAAATAATTTATTTATCCTTTATTTGGTGCACACCCTTTATTTGGTTCTCTTCAAGAAAGTTTTTCCATTTAGCTGGAGATAACCATTAGAACGCGGGAATATATATATATATATATATATATATATATATATATATATATATATATATATATATATATATATATATATATATATATATATATATATATATATATATATATATATATATATATATATGTGTGTGTGTGTGTGTGTGTGTGTGTGTGTGTGTGTGTGTGTGTGTGAGAGAGAGAGAGAGAGAAGGAGGAGGAGGAGGAGGAATAAACTTTATTGCTGATAAATGGGAGTGGGAATGGGAGAACCAGAGAAAGAGAGAAGAAAAGCACTTGTAGCGCCACCTCACGACCAAAGTTCCTCATAACAAGCAAGATTCGTGGATTCCGGAGCCCGAGTTGCGAGAAATCCATGGCATTCAATCATAATCCTGGAACTCTTGCTTAAAGCGCGTTGCCTGGAAAACAATCCAGCTGTTTTCCTTACGGGGCTTTCCATTTTTCTTAACCACTGTTGCCTACTCGCACTTAGTCCAACTAGAAATTCGATGAAGTCGACCGTATATTGTTCGCGGTACAAGGAATGTTCGATCTGATAGCACCAGGAAACATAGTTAGACGAAGCTTCCACAACGAGACCACCAGAGTTCTGAGAAAAAGGCTAGTATTATTTCCGGCACTACAAGATCGAACGCGTATGCACATCTCTGCATGTGGTAATCATTGCTTTCGCGCGACGTCGTCAGAAAAAGTAAAAGAGGCATTGTTGCATTGTTTTCGTCCGGCAAAATATATTTGAGCTGACAACCACATGTGCGCTACATCGTTTAGCAGCACGCAGTGTTCGAGCACTGGAAATATCAAACGGTTCGGGGATTTAAATAGACGCAGCCCAGCTGCTGAAAACCTCGCTCTGGGTACTGATGGCCTTGGTATTTACTTTTGGGTGAACTGCAGCCTTGTTCTTTTCATCTGGATGCTTCGCTTGTTTTGAGAGTGGATAACTGGTAAACCGCAATGCCAGTTTTCCTTGTAGAGTGCACTATCTATTTCGGAATGCCTTTCTGTATATTAAATCGTTATCAAAACGTTTAGAATATCGGACATGAAAAACTGACACTGGCTTTAATGCCTGTTCGCCATCGACCCGATGTCTCGACTCAACTAGGCTCACCGTGACCGCCTTATTTTACTGACAGATGCCGCTGCGGTGCAACCGCTACTTCTGGAAGAATCCGAGCTGACACGACGGCAACAGTTTGCTTATAGGATTTCCATTATGAATGGCCTTCTCAGTCAGACAGTGATCGAGTCGATGGCCAAAAAAAAAAAAAAACAAGAACCCGTGACAAAAAGTTGCAGCAATTTCCCTGACTTCGCGTAATTCACGTGATACACCGGTTCGCACAACCACTCCAACTGCGCATTTTTTTTTTTACAGAAATGAAAAATCCGCAAGTGTTGGAGGACAAATAAAAACACTACGCCACTAACGCCACACTGGCAACACGCCAGAGTGCGATGCACTTCCGTGTCGGTCATCCGGGTTGTGACAAACCCCTTCTTCACATAAGGCGCCGCACCTTGCGCGTCGTTCGCGAAAGAGCGGCGTACGACTGCAGGAAAGATACGTACTCGTCGCAAGCCAATCCTTCCAAGATCGAAAAGAGACGCAATGCTACATCCAAAAACGTCAGAGGAGAACACGCGGATGCGTTAAGCTGGTCCGAAGTTTTCTTTCCTTCGCGGTATTGATGTCTGAGAGTATGTTTACGTGGGATACGCTGGCAGTAAGGTGCGGCATTCGTAATACATACGCTTACTAATACATCTGGCGTCCGAGATACACATGCTGCGCAAAGTTACTTCCAGTGCCCATGCGCATGCTGTTTTTCGTGTTGCTACGTGAATAGATTTCGTCAATGTATGATAATTTTTATGGCGCGCTGACTTACATGATGTAATTTTTTTCTCGTAGCTGTGATTTTCGAGAATTCTATTTTCTGTGAAAACGAGTAGCCGGCGCCATATAAAAGCGCTAACATTGCGCCCTTCTTCTTATTTCTTTTTTGCATATTTCTTCTGCTAAGCGAGAAGGAGTAGCCGGTGCCGCCACAAATGCACCAACATGTCCTATTCATGATTTCAAAAAAAAGAGCGCATAAGGTCTCCTATACAACATATATTTAAAAAAAGATCGTTTCGCTAAACTTCTCCACCAAAGACCACAGACTACATAGTGTCCGAAATAGCCGAACTCACTAAATTACCGGCTTGGTTATGCGTATCGTCCCACATGCTTCCCTTGTTCCTTCTTTTTTTTTTATTGAAATAGAAAATAAATGAAGGAGTTGTTGTCACCATTGCTTGGTGACGGCTACCCCTTTCCACATAGTTGTTAAGTTAACAGTATAAATTATATATATATATATATATATATATATATATATATATATATATATATATATATATATATATATATATATATCTACAGTCGTATAAGTTCAAGAACTCAGTAGCCATCGCAAATATTAGTGTCTTCAAAATAACACTGGAGCACTTTCATTGCTTTACGGTTTATCCTAGTCGGCCATGGGCCTAGTATTTTCGCTAAGGAAAACGTTCGCTCAGAGTCCAGCGTTCCTGTTCCTTCACGACTTCAAGCAACATGTGTTCGATGCTCGTCCGCTGACGGTGTGAGCAAGTTACCAGCAAATTAATTCATGTATCAAATAAGTAGCGCAGTATCTGACATAACTCAATCTAAGAGAGCAGTTTCAGAAACGCTCTTTTGGTAAACAAATCTGACCCTGCCACCCCGACAAACGTACAAACACTAATTGAATACGCAAGTATTCAGCGGCAGCGTATATGTATGAAGTTATGAACCCCATTTGGTGCCCTAAGCAGGCCGCTGTTGTTTAGTGTGGTATGAACTTGCCTATAGGGCCTTCGTCCAAATTACGCGTATTACCGCAAAATCTATGCGTTCGTTTTCATTTCATAAAGGGACCCTGCGAAACAAAACTGGCCCTGCTGGCGAAAAAAAAATTCTAGTCATGAACTTGGTCCGATGTGTGTTGAAGCTATTACAGGTGACGCCTCGCGTTCGGGGCCACTTTCACCCTTATGTTCAGCTGACACATGCAAGGCTTATCAGCACATACCCTCGCGATATTGAGCCCTCTTCGATGAACCGCAAGATACGCGCTAAGGTAAACGAACGCTTTTGTTTGGCCATAATGGTGGTAGTGAGACGGCTGCATTTGCAATGATTCATAACGTTTAACGAGGTCTACCAGCAAGTTTTGCAGCAAACTACAGTGGCACAGGCGTCCACATCCCACTGGAGCTAGCGCATA